>NC_056738.1:103037647-103290147 GCF_019279795.1 Protopterus annectens | reverse complement strand
TCTTACTGGAGGTCTGGACAGATAGAGAGAGAGAGAGAGAGAGAGAGAGAGAGAGAGAGAGAGAGAGAGGAACCAGCCCCAGACTGAACATGTTCCCTGTGTGCTCTTAAGGGAAATTGTGCTTGATGCAGAGAGCTGCAACTGGAAGTACTGTGTGTACCTATTTTTCTCTCAGTAAACTTTCCCCACAGGTGCCAGTGGTGAGGAGTCAGGCTTGTTAATTAGTGTCCCAGAGAGGGGACATCACAGGTGTTATCAGTGAGCCAGCTAACTATTCAAAGTATTATAAAGGGGTCTATACCTAGTTCTGTAAGTTTACTGACAATGCCTGAGTGTGGTATTGTATCAAATGCCTTAGCTCAATCTAGGTATGCAGTATGCACAGTTATCCTCTCATCCATTGTCTTAGTGACTTTCTCAAAGAAGTCCACAGATTCAGAAAGCATGACCTACCTTTGATATAGCCAAACTAGGATGTATCCAATGTCTGGAGATCTCCTATGTACTTCTTGATAATTTCCATAATAATTCCTTCCATGGCATTGCAAATAAGACTAGTCAGACAAATGTGTTTGTAGTTTCTAGAATTTGTTGAAGGCCTCCCTTATTAAGGAGGATGACCATCACAGTTCTCCATTCACCTGGCACAAAGCCCATTTTTAAGACTATATTTAAATAATGACTCCAGGGGTCCTGATAAGTCATATTTTAGATGATTCAGGAGGCATCCTGGGTTGTTATTAGGCCCCACTGAGGCCGTATTCTTGGTTTTGGTGAATACATCCAGTACAACATCCCTAGTTATAGTCAGAGGGGTTACATTTGATGCTATTATGGGCAGAATGGTTGGGGGTGAGGTAAAATTAGAACTGAATTTCTCCACTAATAGGTTTGCTATATCGCCAGGCTCAGTAAATGTAGCATCATTAAACACCACTTCAGCACATTGCTGTGTGCTGCCCTTGATGTTTCCAGCATAGTTGCAGAAGGCCTTATGGTTATCTTTCACCTGGGAGGGTATCTTAACTTTAAAACTGGCTTTGCTTGAGGTAATTAGCCCTGTTAGTTGCCTATTTACTTTGATGAGAGAGTTTTTATCTTTATAGGAATTACCCTTCCTAATTTTTGCCATAGTTATGATTTTTGTTGTATATCCTGTTTAATTTGGGATGCCACCAGGGCAGTTTGTTTCTGTGGTTAGTTCTAGGCTTACTTCTGGTAGGTACAGCAGTCTCTATGCAGCCATTGACATGGTAATACAGAGTTTCTGAGAGCAATTCAGTATAGGCTGGTGTGTTTTCAGGGTTTGGAAGGGCATTGAATTTTGACAAACCGTCACTTAATAACAGGTAATTTGCCTTGGTATAGTTCCTCAGTGTTACTAGTTTTAATGGGATTACAGTGTTGATTTTGATTTCGAAGGAGACAGCTTTATGGTCAGACTTTAACAAGGAGGACAGATATGGGGGTTGCAGCACTCTCCCATATTTCTGAGCATGAGGTCCAGTATGTTGGATCCTCTAGTGGCTGTATTCACTATTTGGTCATGGGTGTTTGTAATTTATGAAATCCAGGAATCTCCGTGCCTGTAAATATGAGGTCATGTAGGATTCCCAATCTATACAGGGGTAATTAAAGTCTCTAATGAGTCGGGTATTAGGTTGGATGGTGTATCCACTAGGTCCTAGTATGCAATGCGAGCTTCTTTTGGCATGGAGGGTGATGTATAGCTAACTGGGATATGGTATGGGATTTTGTCTATGGTGATATGCATGTGGAATAAATCCAGCACATCATCTTGTTTGACCACCCAAGGGGAAAGGTGTAGCCCATCCTTGGCAAAGCAATGTGGTCTGTTGACCATGTCCTCCCAAGCTGACAAATATTGGATCCCCTTAGAATGACACCACAATGACAGCCAGTTGTTGAAAACAATCATTTTATGCTGATATTGTGGCATTATTGTCAGTGACGGTAATATGTGACTCAGTGCCAGGCTCATGCCAGCCTGAGACATATAGTGTGCAAACTCCATGACACTCTTGATATAGTCCAGGGAGGTGCGTCTCAGGTCATTTACACCTACTTAGACTATGATGGAATCTGATGTAATCATACTGGTACCTGTGGTGTAATGACTTGACTGCATGCATGATTTAGCGGATCCTCGCTTCAGATAAGTAGCTAATAGTCATCTTCTCTTTGTTCAGCCTGGTTAGAGGGGCATCAGTATATCTTACAATGGAGTGCCCTATGACAAGAGTCCTGAGAAGTGTGTTTGCCTGTCTTAGGGGCTTAGTGTTTGGGGCTCCACTGAGAATGACAGTATGTGTGGTGTTAGGTGTTTTCTCTGAGTGCCTTGGGCTTGCTGATGCATAGCTTTGACAGAGGATGGTCTAGGTCATCTTTGTTGTTTAGGAAGATTGCTTTTAAGTGCTTTAGCATATATTAGTCTATGTGAGTGCTGTGTACTATGTCAGGTGGGTGTTGTGTGTGTGTGTTGTTTTGACAACCTGATGTGGACTTCTTTGCAAGAATTTAGCTATCAGTTTAATTGTGTAATTACACCTCTCACATACTGTGTCCGATTATTTAAAGATTACGTGGTTGTCAGTAAACATTAGACAACTCCTACATTGTCTCAAAATGCCTATAGCCACCAATCTGGTTACAGAGAAGTTAAAATAATTGCATATCCATAATGTCTAGTGCTTTGAGTTGTGAGCTACAAGGAGGTGGTATATTGTGGTTAGAAGACTACTAAGGGTGCTGTGTTGCTGCAGACTAATAAGAGTGCTTTACTGGGATAGATTAAGCTAAACAGTACTAAATTCTACTAACTTTAATGTTTACACAATACTGAATTCTACTAACATTAATGTTTACACAATACTGAATTCTACTAACGTTAATGTTTACACAATACTGAATTCTACTAAGTCTGTAGGTATTGCCACTCAAGGCCCAACTAGCTGCTTTAAGCTTATGGAGTGCACAAGGTATTTGCACTATATGGCTACTTTGGAAGTTACAGTTTTATGGACCATTCTACAGAGATAATTTGCTTTCTAGGTGTATGCTACTATACAGGGCACTGCTAACTCACAAAATTTATAGCAGCGCAGAAAAAACAGAAAACTAAATAATGAGTCCTCTGGCCAATAATATGACTGCACTACGAGTCTTTTTGTGTATTTTCCAACTCAGATAGACCAGACAAACAACTCCTGCCAAAAGATGACTAACCCAGTCCTCTTGATGTAAAAACCCAGTAGAAGAGACATAGAAGTGCAATGCTAACATAAACCACTTAAACAACTAGCTGGAAATCCATTGAAGCTAATTTCAAGACAGTAACAGTGAGATAAAGAGAATTTTGTGACAAAAAAATCAGTGAAATGCAGACATAAAAGCAGGAAACGAAAATGATCACTTTAAATAGCTTAAGTGCGATTTAGCAATCAAAATTCTTAACTTTCCCTGGATGGCACTGAATACAATTAAAATACTTCTGGAATGCAGGCTAGGACTACAAGCTTTGCTGAGCTCCAGGAAAATGAGCAGGAGACACTATGTAGTAAAGGAGGTTTACTCAATAACAATACAGGTTTGCTAGGTGGGCACTCAGTATCATGGGTCTGAGGAAAGTAATGGCTGGAAAGCCTACATAACTAGCTTATATAGCAGTCAATAGCAGTGAAAGAGAGGATGGCTGGACTTTGGAAATCAGACAATCACATACCTCTCAACTGTCACAAATTCCTCGTTTTTTTCCGAGTTTTGGTGCCACAATTCCTGAGTGGCACTCCTTCATTTCTGATTTATTAGCACTTTTATTTTTATTTTTTTAACTTTCGCTCTTCGTGTGCTGACATCATCATGTGTGCAATGATGTCAGCACCACCAGCCTGTCTGAATGCACCGTGCATGTGCATAGCACATATTTCTGACTCTGGTTCAAATGCTTTTGTGAGTGGGAGTCACCAGAGCCAGAAAGGAGTTACAAGGAGTGTTAGGATATTATTTAGAAGAAGCTCGCTCTCGCTGTGGGGATTTGAGTTTGCTCACGGTGTCACCAGAGTCGGAAATGAGTTACAAGGAGTATGAGGATTTTATTTAGAAGAAGCGCGCTGTGGGGATTTGAGTTCGCTCGCTGTGGTATTTAGAAGAAGATAAGAAAATTGAGTTAGGAGGAGTTTGCTTGACTTTTATTTAGAGGTAAGGGTGTGTGTGTGTGTGTGTGTGTGTGTGTGTGTGTGTGTGTGTGTGTGTGTGTGTGTGTCTTAGAGAGAAACCTCAGTACTCCTGTCAGCCTTGACCCATCACTCTTAGGGAATAGGATCTGTTTAGTAATTAGTGAAGTATTCTCACCTTGCAGCATAAAGCTGTACTAAAAGACTCTGTGTAGTACACAATATCACAAAAGACAGTATAAAATATTTTATGGTAGCATCATCAGTTAGCACATCATATTTCTATCAGTGTACCAATTAAAAAAATAGAAGAGAAACTTCATTAGGTGCCAAGAGGGAATGCGAGTTCAATGCAAGACAGAACTGCCTTATAAGTGATAGTCCTCATTGGCTATGTGTTAACATTCTCAGTATCTCATAAGAGTAACTAGAAAGTATTAAAAAATATTATGTACTCAGTTACAGTGAACAGCAGATTAGCTTGATGGTCACAGAGATAAATTAGCATTCAAAATCCTGTTTAGCAAAGTACTTTAGCTATGGTCATTTTGAGTGACAGAAACACAAAGTGAAGAGTGAATACAGCCAGCAAAATCTGCTCTAACTTGATATTAAGATGTGGCATCAGTTAGCATCTACTGGTGTGTAAACAAACCTTTTCAAGTCCAGCATAGTGCATACCTTCCAGTCTCAGCCTTCCAATAGTATATAGTTAAGTGGTATAAAAATGTGTGAGAAATGCCAAAAATGAGACATAGCAGCTTTTTATGTAGTTCACAAGTTGGTGTAAAACTCTGTTTCCTAAACACCACCACTTGTGAGCTTTGCCCAGGTTATTTTTTGTGCTAAAAAGTTGAGAGCTGTGGTGAGAAATGAATTCACTAAATGATAGCCATTAAGTTTCAGTCTTCCTTTTTTTGTTTTTTTTTTAGAAAACTACTGATTTGGCATAGTAATATTTTGCTCTGACTGTAGTGCATAGGGTCCAGGGCTCAAGACTTGCTAGTGAAATACATGGTGGTAACACATTTTATTCTAGCAACTTTACAAAATTATACAGAAGCGATGTTTAAAATGTGTCCCTTGTAAGTCCCTAGCCACCACCACTTGTGAACTTTGTCCAGGATTTTGTGCTAAGAGTTGAGAGTTATGGTGAGAAGTTAGAACTGAATTTGTATTCTCCCATTATTGACTTTGTTTGCCAATTTTGTCCAGGTTTTTTGTGCTAAGAGGTTGAAAGCTATGGTGAGAAGTGAGAACTGAATTTGTATGCCCCCATTATAGGCTTTGTTTGTCCAGGTTTTTTGTGCTAAGAGGTTGAGAGCTATGGTGAGAAGTGAGAAATGGATTCACTAAATGATAGCCATTAAGTTTCAGGGCCAGATTCATGAAGGCTTGCACGGAGTCTTAGAGTAGAGTAAGACTCCATGCAGCCAACATGTCCACCGAGCAATCCAGGAACAGCCAGTAGGGGCGTGCAACTGAGATCTCTAAACTAGTCCTACACGGACAGGGCTGGGATATGCAAATTACCTCAACTGCAGGTGAAAGCTATGCAAATGAGGTAAATTTGTGATCCAGGAAACCCGAACCTGTTCGAGTAGGAGTAGTGTTACTTGCAGAAACGTACTCAGTGGATAACTGAGTAAGGTTCTGCATATAGCAAAACGGAGCCATGTCAGCTGGAAATAAAGCATGAATGTACAGGAGGAAGCATGCCAATGGCCAAAAATATGGCCATTGGCAACGGGAAGGGATGCAAATTAAAAATAAAATAACTTTTTTTTTTATCCCGATCTCTGGGGTTTAACCGTAGCGCTGCGTCCTAAAAGCAGAAAATTAATAATTAAGATCCACAAATGTGGATTTTATATCTAAAAAGAATTTACAATGCAAGGGAATGGCAGGCTGAAGACAACATGGCCACTGAGTAGAGGTTGCTAAGAGATGCAACTAAGCATTTGTAGGCAATCCTATGCAAATGAGAGTTAGGATAGTGACTCGTAAGTTTACATAGCAAATGAGCACAGTCAGTGGAGTGTAGGAGTAGGATAAGGGGAGTAACAGAGTAGAAGATAGGTGACATCACGAGGGGGGTATGTATGAAAGGAGAGAAGCTCATTGGAGCAGAGTGTCATGTGTCAGCTTACATTCACATAATAGTGAAAGAGGTGTGTCAACAGGTAGGCCAGGTAAAGTCAAGAAATCGAAGGTGTATGCCGTGGATAACAACAATGTTTCTTGCTGAACGTGCATGCGTGCATGTGCACACCAGTAAACCCGAGTAAGACAGTGTGCTCGCGTGTAACCGTGTGTGCGCGCATGTAGGCTTGAGTAAGCATATGTAAGGCTGTGTAAACGTGTTTGCACCGGTGTGCACACGTTTTAACAAGAATAAGCAAGTTGTAGTCTGTGTAAGCATGTGTGCGCGCGTGGTAGCTGCTGTGCGTGTGTTTGCGCTTGTGTGCGCGGTGCTCCCCCCCCCCCCGAGGAAACAGAAAGGAAAAAGGAAGCACACCAAATAGTGGAAGTTACCAGGTAGTACTAGCAGAGCTAACAGGTGAAAACAATCAGAACAGGCAATTACCCAGGCAGAACACTAGCCCAGCCCAGAGCAGCACTTAAAACTCTGCAAACAACAGTCCATTATGTTTCTCTTAAGAGACACTGCAACAGTGCAGTAAGCTAATAGAAGTGAAAACTGAAAAAGCTTCACTGAGACAAAAATGTTAGGGGCTGCCATTGCTGTTATAAGATGACATATGCAACATGCTGTGGGTGGTGATAATGCAAATGCTACTGGACAACCCACAGTGAGGAGACGGAGAAGAGTGTACAGGCCCAGGGTTACCTACCAGGGGCTACATGAGCTGGAGATAATGGAGTGCTATAGAGTGGAAAGAGACCTCTTGCAACAAATTGTTGAGCTGTGCAGGCCTCGCCTCACACACAGAACCAACAGAGGGGAACCCATCCCAGTGGAAACTAAGGTATGTGTTGGCCTAAGAATATTATCAACAGGTACCTTCCAGAGACCAACTGGTGATATGATGGGGATATCACAGGCATCAGCATCCAGGGTACTGCACCAGTTCCTGGATGCCATGTCAGCACATGTTGGTGATCATGAATATTTCCCCAATTCCCATGAGGTATTGGCTAGCAATATGCGTCTCTTCCAACAAATAGCTGAATACACTGAGGTAGTGGGTGCAATAGACTGCACGCACATACGCATCAAAGCACCAGCCGGTGAGCAGGGTAGGGTCTACATCAACAACAAGGGCTTCCCCTCCATCAACTGCCAGGTCATGTGTGATGCCCAGGGCATAATACTGAATGTGTGTGCTGCCTGCCCTGGAAGCTACCATGATTCCCATATCTGGCATCTGACACAGCTGTACCAAACATTTGCCAATGGGGACATCCCACATGGTCACATAGTGGGGGATGCTGGCTATGCACTAGAGCCGTGCCTGATGACATCCATCAGAAACGCACACACACCTGAACAGGAACACCATAATGAGGCACACGCACAAACACGAAATGTAATTGAGCGTGTGCTTGGGCTGCTCAAGTTACGATTCCGGTGCCTGGACACATCTGGTGGAGCCTTGCAGTACTCACCAACTACATGTACCCAAATTGTCATGTTATGTGCTATGCTACATAATATGATCCTGCGAAAACAGCTGCAGCAGGACCAGCATAGGCTTGGGCCAAACAGTCCCCCACCATTGCCAAGGCCATCACAGCCAGAGTGTGACTCAGAGGAGGAACAACCTGAGCCTGCCCCAGTAGGCAGAAGGAGGTGTGCCCAGTATGCTTTGGCCTTGGCAAAGAGGCAAAGCATAGCACATACACTGGCTCAGTAGGAACTCTGGAAATGATACCTCTCTCTGACCCGCACATATAGTAAAAGGGATGCCTACTTTGACACTACCTGCTTTCAAACATGTATAGGGAGTGTAGCATGTGCATCCAACATAGGCAGCCCTGCATCAACACCTGAGGCATGATTGCCATGTGTTAAGCAATATAAAGAAGTGCTAAACAGCATTTACCATCATGAAGTATATGTAAACAAAATCGCACACACCAGCTACTACAAATGTGGTCAATGTAGAGTAATACTGGCCAATGTACAGCAATGATGGTTAATATTGAGCATTGTTGGACAAGCTGGGTCTAGGTAGGGCATAGCTGAACAAAAGCCAACATGCTCATATTTGCTCTACTGGCCCCTAAGCAGTCTGGTCTGCTCAGTCTAAAAATATAAGCAGCAATGGGTCTCGAACCCAGGATACTGTGCACTATAGTCATAGTACTGAATCACTAAACCATGACAGCATTGCAGTGGTTAACCTGTATGAAGAAATGTTGATAAGTCTATGCAAAGTATTTCATGGAAACCCTGCAGGCACAGCATAATCCCTGTCGAGTTATGACACAAAGGTGAGTCCTGCAGTAAGAATAGAACCTGACTTTCAACACACACAGTACAAATGTTAATATTGGACATGTAGACATACATCAACAAATGTAGTGGACCTCAGACAGCAACATACTAAAAGGTATGAAAAGTACAGCATTGGGCCACATATAGCAGGCAGTTGCATGTGTTAACCCGAGAACCTCTCACTACCCAGCAGTCTGCCCTGTGCACACACTGATATGACAACAGATATGTAAATAATATAGTGGAACCCTGCCATAAGCAAATATGTTCTGCAGATACCTAAGTGGTTCATAGAAAGTCTGAAAGCAAAGATGATAAAAACCTGCAAACAGTATCAGCAATAAACATTGTGCATCATGAAAATTATCATAGGTTCAGAGTTTGATACTAGGCTATCTGCCCTAGGGCATGTACAAGCATAGCCAGAGTGTGTTTGGCTTCTGCAACCCAGTCTAATCAGAACACTGTGCCTCTGAATAGTAGGTCACACAAGATAGCCCATTCATCTTGAGTGTATTGTGCCTCTGTCTAGCAGGGACCCAGAAGATATCCCATGGGTAAACATGTGATCACCCATCCACATGTCAAGATGTCACCTGTAGGTGGTCAGTGGGTGGCTCTGCCTATGCAAAACCGGGACTACACTCCAGAGTGAGTGGAGGCTTTCTGATAATAATCTGTCCCCCCAGCATGTCCTTTTAACATCAGTGCTGAGGTATATGTCCCTGGAGTGTGTAGCTCCAAGGGAGTCAGATATCCTGAGGTGGAGCATGTCCAATAAGTCTGGGCCAGATATTGCCTGCAACTACAGGCACACAACACATCCGTGTAGGTGGTAAGTGACTGAGTATAGCTGGAGTTACTGTATCAGAACTGTGCAGGGCATCTGTGTGAGTCCCTACATCTGCTCGATGAGTAACATTTGTGGCCATTACAGTTGCTGCAGGTGTCAGGTAAGGTACATCCCAAATGTGGCATAGTAACCAAGCATGGTCGTGAAGAGTATAGGGGCACAATGACCACACGTGATCAACATGTGAAACCATGTGGGATATGGTGGGCTTTGTAGACATGCTGTCTAACCACTATGGCAATAGGATTTTCAAAGGCGAGAGTACGAACAGGTTGTGTCCCCAAAACCATAACAACCACTACTGTATTGAATGGATTACAACCTATGTGGTAATGTGTGGGCATTTTGTCATCCTCAAAGGGGATGACTATGCAACTAATGGCATGTAGCCATGGGCCATGGCTCAGGCACCATTCAACCTATCTCTGTGAGACCCTGTATGAGTATGCATGTGCCAGCAGGAGAGCTGATTATGGCACCCAGTTTGCAGTCATCTGTGAACATGGGCAGCCATAGCCCTCCTGTGATAGCCTGTACATCACACAAATATATACTGAACAAGAGAGGTCCCAGGACTGAGCCTTGTGGGATGCCATGTGTAATGGGTGTATAGTCAGACATGGCACCTGCAACACTGAGCATGTGGGTGCCATCCCTGATCCAGGTAGCAATCCATCATGTCAGATATGTGTTGATATTGATGCTGTGGAGCCTATGCATAATGGCTGAGCGGGGTATTGTGTTGAATGGTTGTGCAAGGTCCAGGCAGGCTGTGTGGACAACTGTCCCAACACTGATGGACCCGGTAACTGTTGAAAGAATATGAACAGGTCCAACAGGCAAGATCTGCCCACAACAGTGCTGTAATGTGTAGGACCCAGTGTCTGTAGTTTTCCCATGTCTATGTGCATGAGTCCCATTACAATACACCCCATAGCTTTGCAGAAGAGGCTAATTAGCCTTTTAGGCCAATATTGCCTGTGGTTTTCTGTGGCAGTATTCAGTGGAGCGGGACCCCTATCGCTGTACACCATTCCGTGGGTACATATGCTCCAGTAACTCTTATGTCGAACAGTGACATAATGTGAATGTTATGTCTGTCATGAAGGCTGTGTACAACACAGGCTGGGACATCATCTGGTCCCATTGATGCTGTGTTGTCTGCTGGGGGAGGGCAGGACTCACCTGTTTACTCGTGATGTCTGGGAGGTTACACTCTATTGGTATGGACAGTACCACCTTAGGGGGGGTGTGGGGGACACATCTGCACTGAACCTGTTTGCCAGGATGATGGCAATGTCAGTGGGTTCAAGGTATGTTTAGTCAGTATGCAGTAACACACAGCATATCAGTGAGTGTCCAGCCAGGTACCTGAATTGACTGAAGAAGGCCTTGTGAGTGGCCGAGGTGTCTGGTGCAATTGTCCATTAGAAGCGTGTCTGACATAATTACCCAAGTGATTGTAGCTGTCTGCTAGTACAGATCACAGATGCCTTCCCTATCTGGGATTGTGCTCTATCATGTAGTAGCTTCCTCCATTTGTTGTAAAGAGTATGAATGGCTGGGGTCTACCACACAGGTCCACTGCCATTGCAGGAATGAGTCCAGTTGTTATTTTGGATGTATCCATGCGGTCCATTAGGTGTCCATAGAATGTGTATGTAAAGGATACAGCAGTCTGAGCCATACTTACCACTGACCCAGGGTCTCTGAAGGATACCACCGTGGTTTGGAGGAGTGTGACATTTTCCTAGGGGAAGTTCACCAACATTACCCAGGAAGGGTGTGGGGACGGGATATGGATGTCCAGTGAGATAAAGTATGTTCTGCCCTTAGCAATGAGGGGTATATCGCAGGTGTGGAACATAGAGTCCCCATGTTGGTGATGATCATGTCCAATATGTTGTCCCCTCATGTGGGTGTGGTGACCGGTTGTGCCATAGCATATGAGTGTAGAAATAGTAGCAACTGTTGGTCGAGGGTGTTGTGGCCTGAGTACTATCCACAGTCAATGTGTGGGTATTTGACGTCACCCAATATAATGGTGTTTGGGAGACCTTCATATTGTCCAATGTTCCCAGGAAAGCTGAATGGGGTTGCTGAGTTGGGGAGTGTGGTCTGTAGCAGGCAACAAACCAAAAGGCCGATTTACACAATGGTAGGTGCATATGTATGGTCTGTGATGCTTTGTGCAGTGCTACCAACCCAGAGGTATTTGTATCTGTGATGTATATGGATACACCCCCTATTTGTGTTGGCCATTCCGTGTTATGTGGACAGAAAGCATGGTACGAAATACAACCTGGTAGTGCTGGTGTGCATGTGGGAGCCTGAACCATGTGTCTGTTAGTGCACAGATATTGCTATCCTCCATACTGAGGAGATTCCTGAGTGGGTGCAATTTGAGGGTAATACATCTGGTGTTGAGCAGCATTACCCTCAGTGTCATGTACTCTGTAATGTCTATGGAGGTGGTTCTGTCCTTTGAGCCCCACTTAAATAAGGCACTATGGTGGCAGCAAGTGCCCTAGCCAGTATTCAAAGGTCCAAGGGTGACAGGTGCAAGCTGTCCATAGGGAAGCTATGTGGCATGTCGAGCATGTCACCCCAGGGTGACAGACACTGTATCCCCTTTGAATAACACCAATATGTTAGCCAACTGTTAAACGTGATCAGTGTGTTGGTACACTGTGACATCATACTTGGTGAGTGTAAGATGCTAGACAAGGTCAGGGTAATACTGGGTTGGGCTACATGATCACAGAGTTCCTCTATGTTCCATGTCATGTGGTCCAGGGAGGAATGTCTGAGGTTGTACACACCAGCTTGGACAATGATGGAGCCAGTCCTAGACTTGCTTTGGAGTGACCTGAGTGCATGTTTTATGTGATGGATCCTGGCACCTGAGAGACAGCTCAAAGTGACTATTCCCTTGTTTGGCCTGGTGAGTGGGATGACAGTGTGTTTGACATTAAGTGTCACCTATAACAAGTGTATCAGGTGTGTTGTTTAGCCCAAAGGGCAGTGACTGTGTGGCACACTGACATTGTGAACTGTGTGACATCTGGGCATTGTAGTGGGGTAGCAGTTGTATGTGTGTCTGCTGTGGAGGTCTCTACTGCTTAGGCAGAGTATATGTAGAGCCTCCGAATATGTGTATGTGTGATAATGTGGTTTGTGTGCTGTCACTATCGGTGTATGTGAGACTGATATGTGGTGTGTGTGGTCACCCTCACCACCTGATAGACTATGCCAGTCATGGGTCGAGAGAGCTCAGCATCCTGTATGTCAATATTGTTACATCTCCCACATATATGTGAGTGTGATGTGAGGAGGAGACGGTTGTCTGTGTACATGAGGCAGATGTGAAATTGTGTCATAACCACAATATTCACTTGCTGGACTGGAGAGTACACATTAAACTGACCCATGGACATGCCAGTGTATTATGATGACATACTCTGTAGCCTGAGCACAAAGGATCAGTAGGGTGTTAAGTGTGTAAAAGAGTATAACCGGGATTAGTGCTCAGGTTTGTTGGTGTTTTGTAAAGAGTGGCTGAGAAGGAGTCCAGACTGAGAATCATGACATGTCCTTCAGCTATGTAGTAAATAGTAATGTACATGCATATTTGTGCTGAGTCAGGGACAACTGTACCTTACTGACATTGCCAACATCCTATCAGACAGGCCCATGCATACATACACACCTCCCACATACGATAGTCCCTGACATCATACCAGGAGATATCACGTGCAGAATGGCTGAACAGCTCCCCCCAAAGCCAAAAGCATGGCAGCAATTGGATTACATTGTTTCCCAATATGTGTCATGCATGCACTACAGAACAAACAGACCCTGCACCTGAACAGTCTGTTGAGCCTCACCCACTCCACAGGACCTGGAACCATTGAATGTGTTACAGCAACCTAAGGCACTCCCCACATGTGTGGGTGCACAACGCACCATGGGAAGTATAGTCCAGTAAGCCTATAAAGTCTGATCTGCAAGGCCATGGAGTGCATCATGGCAGATGTGATAAACAGAGCTATTGGAAACCGACAAACACACAACCCTACCAACTGTGGTATGTTCATGTGCAGATCATGGTTGCCAAGCATGCTACACCATCTGCAAGGCAGCCGCCCAGGACATACATCATGGAACAGAGCTACACATGTCCCACATAGACTTTGAACAGCTCTTCATCAACATCACAGACACATGTCGTATCCACAAAATCAACAATCTGTGCATAGATATGTGTTGACATATGGAGGGATGTCAATGTGTTCACAGATAGATCACACAAGGTGAGACTCACAGGGTCCTGTACAAGCTGTTGATACCTGACAACCTACATGGATCATTCCTGGGATTGAAAACAATGTGTACACACATTATCATGTCCAGTCTGATGATGTCATCATCCTACAAATATACTAGGAGAACAGAAATCACCAACTAAAGCATATAGTGTGCCGTGTTAATGTGTATTTCTCTGGTATCATAACATAGTTAGATAGGGGTTTGAGTCCTGCAAATGCCAAGTGTGTGTGTGTGTGTGGGCGGGGTGGTTTCCTTTGAGAGGAGTAGCCTTTTTGGAGACTGGGAAAACACATTAAAAGAGGTACAGCCCTCTTTGGAAAGTCGGATGATGTCAGCATCCTACAAATATTCAAGGAGAACGTAAACTACCCAGTAATGCAAATAGCGCAACATTTTAATGTGTATCTCTCTAGTATCATAACATAGGTAGGGGTTTGAGTCCTGCAAATGCCAAGTGTGTTTGTGTGTGTGCCACAGGAAGTCGATGGAGTGTGGGTTTTGCTTTTACTATGGTATGACATATGTTTCAAACAGTATGTGCATTGCACACATCGGGTGTCTGCGTGTCAAATAAATATGTGTACATGTGACCTCAATCAGTACATTGGTGTGAAGCCTGCATATGACATGAATACATTTGTAACCTTTGACAGATTGTGCCGCTGCTTCACAAATCATAGGTCACATATGTATGTCTGTGTCAAGCCCGGCCAATGTAGTGATCTGTGGCCATCGAGTCATTTGTCAAGACATCATCTAATGATTGGTTATGGTCATGCTGTTGAGATGGTGTACACTACCAGACTGCAGATCATTGACAGATATCAACAGTATCACCCACAGCATAGTGCCAACCCATGTCATACACACATGTGTACCCATGTTAGTACATGTAGTAGAATGCATACTGGCCATCGAAAGATACCATGGTATGTTAACAATGTGTAGAACAGGGTAAGTCGCACATCCCATGTGTCCACTATGCACGTACTTGCAGACAGTGCGCACACACCATGTTCATAGATGAACACCCGCTAATTTGTAATGCACACATCACACACGTACTGTCCACTGACTAACACATGCTGGCAACACTGTACACTTCAGCCAAGTGGCACATGGGTGGACATTAAATACTCAGGACAAACACTGGTGTAAACAATTCTACAATGACTATCACAGCTGTGATGCATAATGCCTGCTCAGGTATACCTACAAGGATATCATTACACTTTCATGTTGTCAACTTGCTACTATTGCTACACTGCTATAATGTCACCCTGTGCATCAGAACCATGTTAGCCTGTTCCTGCATCAATGTTACAGATGACAGGAGGTGGCACAGGTGTCGTCATATGCACAGGGTGTGTTGTAGGTTTGCCAGAGCCCAACATTGACCCATCCAATCGGCATGTCTGTGTGTGTGTGTGTGTGTGTGTGTGTGTGTGTGTGTGTGTGTGTGTGTGTGTGTGTGTGTGTGTGTGTATGTGTGTGTGAGAGAGACAACTGTACTGCATGGGCCAATGTTGATGTAATGTGTGTGTGTATGTGTGAACCCTAGTTGTATGGTAAATGTGTGTGTGTCTGCATGCACACAACTCCACCATGTGGCTGCCATAGACGGGTGGTTGTGTGACAGCCACGGACTGTACCTGCTAGGCCGTACAGATCACTGTCTCTGGCCATGGACATGGTACCTGTGCCTTGCAGGGGTGCAACGGGCAGTATCAGGTACCAACCCTGACTGGGTGTTGTCATCAGAGGCAGAGGTATGATGACTGGACCCATGTCCCTGCTGGGACTGACCAGTGCCACGTGAACGTGGTCTAGTAGGATGGTCAATGGACAGGCCAGCCCCAGCATTGCTAGGGATGGTACTGCCACTACGGGAGCAGTTGTGATCCATGGTCCATCCGTGATGACTGCCAGCTGATGCTGTTGCTGGCATGCGTCCACATTGGCTTCTCAACAGCTGTGCATATGCAATGAATTTGGAGTGAAATTTGAAACCTTCCACCCCTGGGAGAGGAGTGAGGACAACAAAGTATGTTGTACTGCCAATTCTAATTATCAGCTTACATGTTTGTCCAATGGACATGTGTGCGAAATGGGCAGCTATGTATGAGGCATAATTTTTTTGTGGGTACAGATTGCCCTTTTTTTTCTTTTTTTCAGATGAGAGTGGGAAGTGAGGTAGAGGAAGTAGGTATGTCTGGGGAGGTAGGTTGGGAAGGTAAACAGACAAAACAGACAAGATGCATACAGAGGCGGTGTATGGCACATGGGGTGGGTGAACACAATTGACGGGGTCGGATGTTTGGAATTCGCAAGCCCATGAGCCCACAGATGGTAACAGTGGAGCTGAGATCCACACCCTGGCTCATGGCTAACACATTGTGGAGGACATCTAATGTCTCCCTCCAACGGCTATCAATGACCTCGGTGTAATTCCGGATGACACTGGCAAGATCACGGATGCTGCAATTGATAGCAGTGTAATGGGCCCTCTGCGCCCTTAGTCCCTGTCGGGTGTACTGTCCCATACATGCCTGTGCCTGCATTACAGCCCAGAACATACTGGAGGTTGTAATACCTCTGGGGGCATGTCAGCCAGAGGCAATACGACCAGTGGTGTTCCCCCGAGAAACCCTGGACATCTGCCTATGTGGTACCATTCCAGTAATTCAGCTATGGCTGCTGTGAGGGGATGCACGTGCCATAGGTATCACACTCTCCTGGTCAATGCCAACTGTATGCTGTCCCTCAGCTAAGGCCATTGGTGAGGAGGGATGTATTGGCAGTATGTGTGCGCATAGACGGGGTTGACCGCTGTGTAGTGTTGATTGGTGGACCAACGACAGACCCTGTCAGACCTTCCTGTGCCACAATACATGTCTCATCATCTCCACTATCAGTGGCGGTGACATCAGGTTCCCTGCTGCATTCAGCCACCCCTAACTCAGCATCTGTGGAAGGAAGACAGGAAACACACTTTACAATCAGTACGTGATGTTAGCACACATGCACACATGCACACATGAACACATGCACACATGAACACATGCACACATGCAAATAAATACACTGCTCACCACAGCACATACACACACACACACACACACACACACACACCAGCAATCCAACACATACACAACAGTGGGTGATGGTGGGTGACAGTATCACAAGGCAAACAGTCACCACACACGTGGCAGCATGCAGAATATGTGTTGCTCAAGACCATGCAGTGCAAGTGTAGACATGCCTATCCAATGACATTATACATGGCTTTGATGCATGTGTGTAGTTGTTCAGTGATTGGGTACACCCTGGAACAGAGTGTGTACATGGGCACAACATTGCTGAGCAAGTATTATCTGCTCTGCAATGCCATGTGCACCATCACTCAATGGTATACATACCATGGCTGCATGTGTTATCTGTGTGATACATAGATTGCCATGTCTGATGACAGTGTCTATGTCCATAGCACATAATAGTGGGCACAGGTGTAGCGAATGCATGCAATGTACAGAGATGGGATGAGTGGTGCATGTAGACATGAAGGAATCCCAATTCTCAACATGGACATTGTACAGTGGTTATGGTGAGTGTGGGACATATTGCAGATATGTCAGTGCCAGCCACGGCATGGCATGCTACACGACTGCAACATTAAACACCACACATACCCAATGTGTGTTATGTGACCTATACACCCAGTAGCATTCCAGGACATATATGTGACTCTTTGTACAGATGGCGACTGATGTGCAGAATGTGTATACTAGCATATGTAAGCACACACACAACATGCTATGCATGGTGTGTATAGGTGCATATGTTTGCACACACAGAACAATGAGGTGCACAGCAAAGACTGCTATGTGTAGTACTGTGGTCACTGTAACTGGATGGGGTGTGGTACCATGTGCCATCAACATCATCATGCATCTTGTGGTCACTCACAGCTACTACTGTGTGACAGACCACCTCCTAGCATGCTGTACTGGAAATGCAGTGCCGTGGATACGTTCACTATTACACAGCCACTTTGTACATGGGTGTATGAGGTGCCCAGTAGGGAGCATTGCCTCACATGACTGTGTTATGTGTTGAAGAGTGTTGCACAGCCCCATGATAGGCCTCTACCCCTGAGGTATGTCATGTGTGTGTGGATGACATGTGGGATACTGAAGTGTGACCTTACAGCGGGTGTGTGGTTACACCATATGCAACATGACTTTGTGTACTGCATGTGATCAATGTGTTATGTTGTGTACAGGTGTTGTAACTATGCCTATCCAATGTGCAGTACGGGGTTGCCACAACTGTGTGTCATGCTCTGTGTATTGCATGTCATTGAGGCAGTTACTGACATTACTGAGCTGTGCAATGTCTCACAGCAAACATGCATGGCATGCATTATGCATAGGTGTGTTACGTGTACATTGCCTCCACCTCACCTATGACATGCATATTTCATTACCAACATTGCAGGTATAACACACTCACCAGCATGGATCGGCTGCCCTGCCATCACACCAGAGGGACCTACAAGAATATGACAGGGTTCGTCAGTGGCCACAACTGTGGCATTGCTACACTGGGTATGCTAAACTGCAGTACAACAACAGTCAGCAGTCACAGGTGTAGGGATATTATTCAAACTATCCGTATTACACAACACTAGGCAGCTGAACTGCTAAACACACAGTACACATCTCATGTACACATAATCTAACAATACAGTTAACTGTAGTCTACAGATTGGGCATGTTACCTGCTTGCTCCAGGTGGATGTGCTGGGTGGCTCCGGCCTCCATTACAACAAATGTCAGTGGTTGTTGTAGCTGTAGTCCAGGAGCCACCACGCTTAGGAGCAGCTCCTCCGCTCCAGTGAGGGGGGATGAATGGCCACCCCTCCACCTGTGGAAAGCTGCTGTCTTTGGATATCAGACACACGCCGCCGGACTTGTTAATTAAATCACTGCAGTGATGGCGTACCTGCTCATATGTCTGGTTATGCATGCCTATGTCATTTACCCAACTAACAAGTTCCTGCCACCATGCAGTCTGCTCCTGCTGGTGCTGGCTGCTTCTGGAGAAGAGCATTGTGTACCACTGCAATAGGCTGTCGAGTATCAACTCTTCCTCATCTACTGTATACGCTGGGTTGCGGTGGTGGGCCATCTGGATGAAAAAAATATGAACAATATGTGTGAGAGTGTCCTGTGTCACACTTTATACCTTTACCCACAGATATCACTTTTATGCCACATATACCATCCTATTGTCTGTCAGAGGTTGCACACATTCAATACCACTTATTGGTTCTCAGGCCACAACTAACTAACATTGCCTGGCAGACTCTATATATCACACCACTATACAACAGTACCTGACACACTGTTTGTGACACATTGCACAACCTCAAGACAGGGGTGTATATCACACCAATGCACGAACAGAGATGTCATCCATTGCAATGGATGTATAGTACAGGTACAGTAGTATCAATCAACCACCCTAGTCATTGATGCCATAGCCCTGCCTAACAGATGTGTCCAGTTGTTACTATAGGTGGCATACTGATGTAACAGACTATATATGTTGCTGGATATACACATTTACCCTGTAACACACATATGATTGCAACCATTGTACAGGCATAATCACACACACATCAGGCAAACATACAATGCACCACTGTATGCCAACACAGATGAGCATTATCTGTGGACCATACAGTACTGTGTGCCACTACTTACACACCCTTATGTCTGCATTCTGTCCTCTGTGGAGACTACAGGAAACACACATGACAGTGTTTCCAAGCAATGTGAACAACCACCATACTGTGCTGTTTAGGCCTACATATTCAGGTAGTACTACAGTTCATACTGGTGATGGATTCACCAGCAGTACCAGTCACCAAGCATACACGTATTGCTTTAGCCTACAATGAGATACCACATTCGTCAACGGAGAACTACGTCACATCATCTGCCATGCTACTATGTCTGCCTAACAGTACATTACACATCAGTTGCTGTCCTCACAGCTAGGATAGGCACTACCATGTGAGATACAACATCACACTAAGCTATCACACCTTTACAGACCTTGCACACATTCAGCGTTACACTTATGCAACCTCACATAGCAGCTATTGCATTAAGTACATGTGTGAGTGCATAGTGTCATAGGTAGGTAATATGCTATTGGCCCTAGGGCCTACGGCAGCCTAGCCATATGCTACCCTGGCCTTTGACACACATGTACTTTGATTTCACTTGCCCCTGCCAACCTGAACCACAGAGGTGTTTCCTGGGGTGTATTACCAATCTCCCACACAATCATCAGGGGTATTTATAACAACTGCTAAGGAGGAGCCTTGTTTGCTATTGCTATGTGGTCTATTCCGGTGTATGGCATATCTCTGAGATGGGAACCTATACCTCCAGCATGTGCCGTTTAGTGAACTGACAAGGTTTAGGGCCCTAGAGTGTGTATCCCGGAGGGATTGTAATATGTTGCCATGGTGGTTGTCACCCAGCTATGGGTGTGACATACCTCTGTATGTCCGGCAGAGGTCACCTCTGTGTGGCCAGTATTCAATACAGTGTACTTGTGGTTTTGTGAGTCAGTCTGCATAGGGCATCTGTTTGCAGCCAGTATTACCCTCTGGGGGGTCTGTTTGTGGCCAGTTCACCTGGTGCAGTTGTCATGTGGAGTACATACCACACAGGGCATTGTGATGAGTAAAAGGGAAACTCTACCCTATACATCCATAGCTGACACACCTGTTGTCATGACACATACCACACTGACAGATTACAGGTGTAGTGTGGCACTGTCTTCATCAAAGCAGAGGCTACTGTCCACCTGTGTCCCATGTTCCCTTATCACACCTTCACTGTTAGGTACATCTCTACCTATGTGGTAGTTAATGGGTACACTGTTTTGGGAAGGTGGAATGGCACTGCAGTATCAACACTTGTCTACAGTCCGTGCCTTGGTCACCACACACCTGTTGTGGTACTTATGAACCTGTGTCTCTCTGTCTCTCTCTCTCTCACTCTGTATATATATATATATATATATATATATATATATATATATATATATATATATATGTAGATATATATATATATATATATATTATATATACATGCATATCTACACACATACATGTACACATCCATTGCTGTATACATGGATGTACATATGGGCACATGTACAGTCCACCTTTCATGGTGGGGATATCACTTATGTGACAGTTGTGGGATGCACAAGTATGTGATTAAATTGCACAGTGTTGTGCAGAATGCATGTGGGTGTCCTCAGCCCTTGTAGCATTAGCAGGCCTCACTGGCTGTAACACAGCAGATCTGACAAATCTGTCCCACAGCATTTAACCACCACATGACATATATCAACACTACCATAGCTGGCCTTAGGCATAGGCCAACTGGGCGGCCGCCTAGGGCGCTACTCTAGCAGGGGTGCTTTTCCACTATTTATGTTGTGTAGTAAGACAAGGATGGGGGCACCAAGAAGTGTGGTAGGGGGCACCATGGATCCCTTTTGCCTAGGGCACCAGTTGACCTACGGCCGCTCCTGCGCACTGCATGCTGTTTTCTAAGCCACACACTATGACCTACATGGATATATGCACATATCAACCTTCACTGACAGATATCTGTCCACCCTTCACTAACAGTTGCAGTATGTCCCTTGCCCTATGCACATGTGCAGATACAGATAGATACATACTGCTGCCACACATGGATGACTTGCAGTGTGTAGAGTACACTTCAGGAACACCTACAACATGCCAACACATACATGTAAGTTACATACCTTACCTTAGTATTTCCCTGCTCCATGTGTTACGGTTTTGTAGTTTTTTTTTTATTGGTGTTTTTTCTTGGTTTTCGCCCTCTATTCAACATTCTGTCTCTGTTTCTCACTCTGTTCTGTTCTGTCTCTGTCTCAGTTGTGTCTGTGTCTGTGTCCATGTCTCTCTCTCTCTCTCTCTCTCTCACTCTCTATCTCACAGCACCTGCAATGATATAATTGCATGTGTGGACTGCAGGTACAGCCTGCTTTTCTAGGTATCTGCACTTGTGCATGTGACAGCCTCTGCACCAATTGCTGCCCACCATTCAGTAATTGCATGCAGCCTGCTCTTTGGTGATTGCATTACTCACTTTGATTGCAGACCACTACTATAAAATGATAGGTTAGGTAGGCATAGCCCTTTCAGATTTCCAAGGTGGGGCCCATGCTTGTTTGGTCTGGACACCGTTGTATCAGTCTGAAGGTTGGTAAATGTCTCTTATCTAATGCTAGGGTTGTAACCAGTTATATGCATGTTGTACTCAAACCCGAATGTTGCTGCTTCCAGTACACACATCTCAGTGTAGACATGTACGCTCCCCTCCAAATGCTAACACAGGATACATGGGAGTATGTACTTTTTTCTCACTTACACAATTAACTGCCATACAAATGTGGTTATTGCACTGTATTCCTGTGGCCAGTATTAATCCTGGTCTGAAACTGTGTGGTGTTTGTAAGGTGCTACTGTAACATTATTCCCTGCTAGGATGGCTGGTTCTCCTTTCACAGTCATGTCATGCAATTCCACAACCACTGCTGGTAAAGACCCACAGAAAAGGATTTGTGTTATACCATTCCTAATTTCCATTTACATTCGCTCATTGTAATGCATGGTATATTTATTTCAGAACCAGGTTATTTGTATATCTGCTGTGGCTTAGTGGTAATTCATGCAGTCTGTTGTGTCAATGGTCTGGAGCTCAAGACTGGCAGAGGTTTTTTTCTTTTGCTGCTCAGCAGAACAAGGGCCCTGCCATAGAGTGACTAAGGCACTTTTAAGCAGTTGTAAATGGGTTTGCGCGGGTTTGCGCGACGCTTAGTGATGCTTAGCTAAGCGTACACATGCGCACACTCACTTAATCCTACTTACTACTGCTTTAAAGTGATTACTCCCGCTAACCACCATGCTAATTTCATTTAAAGAAAAGAAAATGGGCAGATAGGAAAGTGGTGAAAAAGGGGGCACAAAGAGGGACACACAGTAGGTAAACAAGCTCGGGATGTGCAGGACGGGTGTAGGGAAGGTCCATAGCTGCCCATTTCTTTAACAGCAACAGCTGTGCATATCCAATGAATTTGGAGTGAAATTTGAAACCTTCCACCCCTGGGAGAGGAGTGAGGACAACAAAGTATGTTGTACTGCCAATTCTAATTATCAGCTTACATGTTTGTCCAATGGACATGTGTGCGAAATGGGCAGCTATGTATGAGGCATAATTTTTTTGTGGGTACAGATTGCCCTTTTTTTTTCTTTTTTTCAGATGAGAGTGGGAAGTGAGGTAGAGGAAGTAGGTATGTCTGGGGAGGTAGGTTGGGAAGGTAAACAGACAAAACAGACAAGATGCATACAGGGGCGGTGTATGACACATGGGGTGGGTGAACACAATTGACGGGGTCGGATGTTTGGAATTCGCAAGCCCATGAGCCCACAGATGGTAACAGTGGAGCTGAGATCCACACCCATGGGCAGTCACCACTGAACCTTCACAGCCCCGAGGGTGGCTGTGCTGAGGGCTGCATAGGACGGGCAGGCTCACCCATGAGACGCTCCACTCTCGCCTCAAGCTGGCGTAGGGGATCAGCGACTGAACGCTGGATCTCCCTACGCACCACAACCTGGACCCTTCGAAGGGTGACAGGTGGCCCTTCTCCACCCACGCTTGCACTGGGGGATGAGCCCCATCCCCTGCAGCACTTCCACCCAAAGGTGGCACAGGACCAATGGAGGAAGGGAGCCCGGGCTGGGTACCGGACCTGCTGATGCCAGGTGCACTCGCCGGCTGAGGAGGGACATGTGGGTCCGCTGGGACTGGCCTTCCCATACGTTCTGTGATTAGGTGTGTTTAATTACAACATAAGCAAAACAGCATTCCAGATTAGTTGTAACAGCATGCAATAATATTCCCATTAACCCAACACACCAAGGGTACAACAGTTGAACAGCAAGCATAACACATGCCTATATTGAACCACAGTGGTTATTCCAACAGCATGCAGGGATGTTTGGTAGCAACAGGCCACCATGTCTGTGGTGTTTAAACAGGGCACATGCATCAACATGAATGCAAATATTTATAGAACAATAGGACATATGTCCCAACAAATATTTAAGATTACACATACCCATTGAGGTGTGGAATTGCATGGTTTATGCACATACAGTAGGGTGTATAAAAAAACCTTGGTTAACATCTTCTAATAACCTTTTAGTCTACACTACATTCCTAGTGACTGCAAGTGTATATCCCCTACCTGTATTATTACACTTGCCACCATACATTAGGTTGTGTAATGGGTTTGGCTAGTTCAATATATACCTGACCTATATCTTACATACTAACTGTCCAGGATGCAGATGTTACTGCTACATATTTCTTGATTGCATTTATATTTCTTTATCAACATATCTGGGATGTTTTCACATGACATTTTCACTCCGATTTGTACAGAACCCTGCATTTCTTGACACACACTCACATTTCTGGGGAAAAAATAACATGCTACATGTGTGCCAGGTTTACTTATTCATGCCAGCAGTAGCTGACTGTTGTGGACTGTATATATGTTTCACAGCTACTAGTACTTCCATCACCCACTTTCTATGGGACTGCACAACTCTGGGTTGCCAGCACCTTTTCAAACAGTACTGTTTGTATAATGCAAGGGTACAACAACATTTCAGACTCTGTGACACAGACACACTCTGGGTTTTAGACCTTTATTAATGACATTACACACTTTTCCACAGGCACACTCCTTTATTTGTTTTAACGGTGTATATGGCAGACATGTTCAAGACATATTAAACCTTTATTAATAGGTTAGAACAATCTTTTTTCAGGCTCACTCACTTATTTTATATGACAGTGCCTGCAGAGATATTATTCCAGGCATATTTTACCTTTCTTAATGGGTAACTACACTCTTTTTCTGCCTCTCTGACATTTTTATCTGACAGTATATGCAGAGGACTTAATCAGGCAATTTTATGGCTGTATTATTGAATGTTAATAGGGGCTGTTTCTTTCATGCTCTCTCCCATATTTTATATAATAATACATGCAGAATAATCACTAACCTGCCTGGTAGCGCAGCCTTAGCAGCCTATCAGCATAGGCTTGCTGATTCGTAGCACGGTCATCTGCAGCTGTAAAGTAAATGAAGGGATATTGAGACATACCTATCCTTTATACATTCTCCATTATCAATTCTTACAAACTGCGTTCCATGGCTACATACTCAGTTGTGGGGCATCCCGCATCCCATGGGCCTCCTATATCCATTGGTTCAGGCAGTCCTGCTTTCTTCTCTTCAGGTCTGCATGGTGGTGTCGGACCTGCTCACCAGTCCGAGGAATGCCTGTGGCACTGGTGAAGTCACAAGCTAACCGGTTCCAAGCCTCTGCCTTGTACTCCGTCCCTTGGAACTGGCCCTGCAGAAGTCTTTACTCGTGACTCCTCAATGCCCCAACTTTGCGCTCAGAAGCGTGTTCCCTCTCTGACACCAGACATTCTAACTGCAGATGTGAGCTACAGTCAGTTATGGAGTGTATTCCTGCCTGTGGGTCTTAAATATGCTGCATTTCCCGCACTTTTTGTGATTGGCCGTTTTGTAAAATTCTCAGCTGACTGCAGACCTGCTTAGTAATGGTTAAACTACCATTCGTAAGTATATGAATGTTAATAGGGGCTGTTTCCCATATGTTGTCATGGCTTAGTGGTTCTGTACTTTGCTTCTGATGCACAGAGTCCTGGGTTCGAACCTTGTCATTCATTTTATTTTCATACTATCCAGACAGGCTAGGGGGTGTGGCTGCATTTAAGCACTTTTGCTCTACATTGCTCCTCGGTGCCCTGGTTGGCACGGCGCACACGTCCGCCCAAACACATTGCGCTTAGTAAAGCACCATTGAACTATGGGCAACTCTATTGCGTTGGGTAAAGCACTATTAAACTATGGGCAACTCTATTGTGCTAGGTAAAGCACTATTAAACTATGGGCAACTCTATTGCACTAGGTAAAGCGCTATTATACTACGGGCAACTCTATTGCGCTGGGTGAAGTGCTGCTTAACTGCAGGCAATTTTATATCATGTTCCTTTAAAATATTTATTTTGTTCACTGATACACTGGCCATTTCACTGCTTCTTAGTAATGTTTAAACATATTTGTCAGGTATTATTTCATATACTGATTTAAAAAATAAATACGAAGGGGAGTGGTGGGACTTGAACTGTAAATGCCTCTTCTTTGCGCGAACGCTTTACCATTACGCTATTGCTATTTGGTGTGATTTGCATTAACATTCTTTCTTATGCTCTTCCATGTCAGAATTGCTAACTCTAGCTAAGCAATGGGCACACCCGCACACACACATGCAAATACAGGCAGCTATTTTGGGAATTAAAAAAATTAATTTAATGTTTTGTGTTTTAGAACTGTGATAGGGGTTTACAATATCAGGGAGTATGGTGTTGGGTGCAGGGACATTTGAGCGGACTCACTCTTGTGTATTTGTTTTGTTAAGTTTTAAAACACTTGCAGGGGCGTGTACATTTAGACTGCTCGGCAGTCGGACACGCCCCCTGCTTTCTTACACAGTCCGTGTAAGACTTACATTTGAGTCAGCGTGCCCTCATGCATATTCATGGCACACTGACGTCATACCGTTCAACTGCAGCCTCTGAGTAAGACTTATTAAGTCTTACACGGAGGATTCGTGAATCCGGGAGTCAGTCTTCCTATTTTTCAGGAAGCTGCTGATTTGGCATAGTGGTATGTTGCTCTGACTGTAGTGCATATGGTCCTGGGTTCAAAACTTTCCAGTTAAATGCGTGGTGGTAACACAACATTTTATTCTAGCAACTTTACAAAATTATACAAGCAATGTTTAAAATGTGTGTCTGGTTTTTGACCTCTTGCCCCCCCCCAAAAAAATGAAATTGAAAATAAGTGCAAAAAGCTGTGCAAGATGCCTATGGCTTACACTACTGTCATTCTATTTATAGTGTGGATGTGGAAGTAGACATTTATGATGGAAATGTTCTGAATTGGGCAGTTTTCTCTTTTTTGGTTCATGCATTTTGTTTAATTGCCTGCAGTACAACCTACTGGAAAAATTCAACTTCAAACAATAAATTTAAAATGTACTCTGTCTAACAAGTGTGTTGTATTATACAAGGAATATAATTTAATAAAGTCAGGAAGGTGTAGCAAAGAAAACAACACATGCATGTTTCTTGTTTTGTGTGCAAGGGGCCAATGATTTGAAAACAGCCCAAAGGTAATCTTTATCCACCATTGGCCAGATGCATTTTCTTTGGATGTGGTGTGGGTTTCAATGTTGTTTCAATGAATGGTGAGTTTCAAGGGCAGAGAAGTTTTAATGCCAAGTCTATTTTCATTGTGAGACAGTATTGCTTTGTTTACCAGATGTCTATTAGTGTTTGTGCATTGTGCTGTAAAATGTAAAAAATAAAATCCAAATAATCATTGCAGAAGTAAAGCAGTATGCACACATTAGTGTTTATGGTAAATGGGGTGAAATAGCCAGTTAATGGGAAATTGGAATGGCTGCAGGGGGACTCTGGTGCCATATTTTGGTTGCCTGTTCTTCAGTTTGCGTTTGAAAGTTGGTATCCCACAATTCCCATTGGAGTGGATGTGGTTATATAATTATGTATGCAAATTAGATGTTAATTAGCGTACAGATTTGTACCTATTTTTCATGGACCTTGCCCAGATTTTTGATGTTTCCAGGTTGAGAGGTATGGATAATCATGAATGGTGAAGGGCAGAGACAATGAGACTAGCAATCAAATGAAGGCAATCCTGGAGCTCTTTCAGAGTCTCTGAAGCTCTTTAATTTGTCAGTGGGGGATGGGGCAGATGCAGAATGGTAGGTAAATGATACCAAGAATATAAAAGCACTGAAGCACAACTTGTGCAGAGACAATTCTGCCACTATTAAACTTCTACTATGGTTTAAGGCACCAGACTCTGCAGAAAATTTACCAGTAACATCGTTTATAGGAAAAATGCAGTAATAAATGATTAATGCACAAATCTGGTAGTAGATGTACACATTTCTGCCACAACTGTGAATTAAGCTACAAGACTTTGGCCCAGCACAGTTTAAAATACAAACAGATAGCTTTTACAAGTAATTCTACTTGTGGAAATAGAAGCGCAGAATAACTAAAGTCCCTCAACAAACTAAAATATGTATAAACCAATACACCTCGTGGAACCAGACCTGATACCAAAAGAAGAGTCCAAAGTAAAATTCTTCTGTTTATTCACAGCCACAAAATAAGTCAAGCGCTTTCATCCGCCACACTACAGGACTTTATCAAAACAGTTAACATCCAGTCACAAAGTGCTTTTATCCTTGAATTAGTTAACATCAATTAAGTATTTAAATAATTCATTTATCCAATAAAAATATTCATGAGCTTTTAAAACATTCAAGTAGTCATTCTAAAATCACAATGTATTAATTATTACCATTTTAAATGAAAGTAATTATTAATATGAATACAAAATAAACATATATTATTCAAAAACATTATATAAAAACTTTCACAGTTTATAGTTTGGTCGCTCTTTAAGTATAGGTACAAGGGAAACATGGTCATTTAGACCTGGAGGGCGGGTGACATTTAACAAAATCTTCCATCTATACTCACTTCTATATATGTTATTTGACCAGTCCCCCCTCTAATATCTTTCTTAATAATTTCCAAGATACAAAAATGAAATCCTTGCCTAACTCCAGAAGAGACTGTATGCTTATATAACGCATTATTAGTATTATGTGTCTCAATAGCATATAAATGTTCATATATTCTTTTACGTAGGGATCTCTCTGTTTTCCCCACATAGAACATATAACAGTCTTGACAAATAACTGTGTATACTAACCCACTGCTATCACAGTTCCCTTTTTTCAAATAAATCTTTATCTGGGTGTCATCTACCATTAATTCCTTACCTGTGTAAATATAGGGACAGTACTTGCATAAACCACAATTAAGAAAAACCACGAAAACTGGAACACAGCAACACTTTATTCCGGTACCTCGGCAAAACGCCTTCAAAGGAATAAATTACAGTCACAAGTTTCACCTATTTATACTGTGCATAATATGATTAATCAATTAACATAGTTTAATTACAAGAAATTACCAAAAGCTGCAAAGAAAATTAAAGAGACATTCCCAGTAACAAAAAAATGTGAGTTATAAAAAACTGTTACATATAAATCCATATATAAAGTGTCTAAATATTTAATATTTAAAATAGACAATAAGTTACACCTTAAACTTTTTAAACAACTGAAAACATTAAGTTGTTAAATAGTGAGGTTAACCTCCAAATTCATACCCCTAGGTTTAAAGGTACCAAATTTTAAGATGAATTCACTCTCCAGCTTTAATAAATTTTGTAAACAATTTATACCATTCTTAAATTTTGGTTTGGCTAAAGCACAAAAGGTTAGTGAGTCCATATTCCCTCTGTGAATTGTGTTAAAATGTTCTGAAATGGGACTATCCAATCTGACATTGCGTATATCGCCCATGTGTTCTAAAACACGTATTTTAAGTTGGCGTTTGGTTTGTCCGATATAATATTTAGGTGGTTCACAACCACAACCAAGAATGTATACCACACCACAAGATTTACAATTAAATTCATCATGGGCGACATATTTAACGCCATTAATCATACTACCAGACAAATTTATAACCTTGTGGCAAATTTTACATTTGCCACAACTTTTGTGGACCAGCTTCATCAAAATAAATTTGGTCTGGAATTCACATTTACTGTGAATACACAAACAATTCAATTCTTGGATATTTTGTTATATGTGGATGAAAAAGAATCTGTACAGTTCAGGCCCTTCAGAAAGAATACTGCTTCTAATAATTTCTTACATGCTACCAGCGCACATCCTGCTTATTTAATTGAGGCACTTCCTTTTGGTGAATTCAAACGCATTAAAGAACATACCTCAGATAGTACAGGATGGAGGGCAGAATTTTTGAATATTAAAACTAGACTTCTGGCCAGAGGTTATTCTAGAAGCATTATAGAAGGAAGTCTTGACAGTCTGTTAGATTCTAATGCACATAAGAACAAGCCTAAGAAAGCAAAAAAATCAGAATTTCAGTGAACTTATTTGCAATAAAAATGAAAGTATATTTTTTGTAACAAAATTTTCTCCTTTTTCATCAGTTTTGAAGCATATTGTTGATTTTTTGTGGCCCATTATTTGTCATAATGAGGAAGTTGGTCACTTATTCCCCGATCATGTGTCCTTCTCTTATGGAAGGTATCCAAATCTAAAAGAAATTTTGAAATTTAAGTTTGGAAATGCTAATTCTTGTGGGAATGCTGATTTGCCACATGGCATGTCGAGTTGTGGCAAATGTAAAATTTGCCACAAGGTTATAAATTTGTCTGGTAGTATGATTAATGGCATTAAATATGTCGCCCATGATGAATTTAATTGTAAATCTTGTGGTGTGGTATACATTCTTGGTTGTGGTTGTGAACCACCTAAATATTATATCGGACAAACCAAACGCCAACTTAAAATACGTGTTTTAGAACACATGGGTGATATACCCAATGTCAGATTGGATAGTCCCATTTCAGAACATTTTAACACAATTCACAGAGGGAATATGGACTCACTAACCTTTTGTGCTTTAGCCAAACCAAAATTTAAGAATGGTATAAATTGTTTACAAAATTTATTAAAGCTGGAGAGTGAATTCATCTTAAAATTTGGTACCCTTAAACCTAGGGGTATGAATTTGGAGGTTAACCTCACTATTTAACAACTTAATGTTTTCAGTTGTTTAAAAAGTTTAAGGTGTAACTTATTGTCTATTTTAAATATTAAATATTTAGACACTTTATATATGGATTTATATGTAACAGTTTTTTATAACTCACATTTTTTTGTTACTGGGAATGTCTCTTTAATTTTCTTTGCAGCTTTTGGTAATTTCTTGTAATTAAACTATGTTAATTGATTAATCATATTATGCACAGTATAAATAGGTGAAACTTGTGACTGTAATTTATTCCTTTGAAGGCGTTTTGCCGAGGTACCGGAATAAAGTGTTGCTGTGTTCCAGTTTTCGTGGTTTTTCTTAGTTTCTGGCTTCATGGTTTTTCTTGTTCTTAAACCACAATTAGTTGTACCTCCTTGGGTGGGTTGTTGGTGGATGGGATGTTCAAACAAAAAATTCAAGTTGTGTCCCACCTTAGTTGGAAATAGGGGTTTTTCTCCCAGTTTGTTACTTAACTCTTGGTTACATTGCAATCTTAACTAATTGTGAGTCAAAATATCCTTGACTTTATCATCAAAAGTTCCAAACTGTGTAGCCATAGTATTGGTATATTCTTGTTTTTTATTATTATTAGGTCTCCCCACCCTATTTGTGGTTGTATCTTGACCTAAAAGTTGAACAAACTTGTTTCCCCGCCCCTCAGAATTTTGTCAGCCAAATCGTAAACCATTTCTGGAGGGTACCCTCTGGCCAGAAACATAGAAATCACATTTCCTAGTTCTAATTTAAAATCTGTAATAGTGGAGCACATTCTGGCTCCCATTTGGCCTCTAACTAGGTTTCTTTTGATGTAATATGGGTAGTTACTTTCAAATGCCAAAAAACTGTTTGAATATGTGGACTTGCGGAAAACCTTGGATGTAAACCCTTGTGTTTCATAGTTCTTTTTAATGGTGACATCCTGGTAATTAATTTCTGTATCATGGGAATTATAAGTGAACTTAAAATATTCACAAATGTTGTTTATGTATTCAGAAAAATGTTTTACCACTTTTTCTTCCCTTTTCCATAAAACAAAAATATCATCCAGGTAACACAAGTAAACAAACCACCCTTCTTCAAAACCTGAGTTGAAAATGTATCTTCTTTCCCATGCTGCTACCACTAAGTTGGCATACATTGGGGCACAGCTTGACCCCTTGGCAACACCTCTTAGCTGCCTGAAAAATTCACTTTCAAAACTAAAATAGTTGTGCTGTAAGACAGTCTCCATAGCATCAATAATAAAATTGAAAAGATACCCCCTCAATATAGTGTATTCTAATAAAGCCTCTGAAAATAATTCCAATTCTATTTCATGTGGTATGGAGCTAAACAAGTCTACTACATCTATAGTAGAAAATCCCTTAGATTCTAAGAAATATTCTTGTTTAATTCTTCCAAGGAAGTCCCATGAATCTGTTAACACATGTTTAATAGAAATGAATGTATCTTTCAATAAACGGTTAATAAAGATCCCCATTAAATAAGTAGAACTGTTATGTGCTGCTATGATGAGACAATATGGTGGGTGAAAAACATTTTTATGCACTTTCGGAATTCTGAAAGCAGTGGGGATGTATGGGTGGTCATTAAACAAAAATCTAAAAGTTTGTCCATTAATCACACCCTGAAACAAACTATCTTCCAGGAATAGCATTAGCTTTCTATAAGCTATGTGTATTTCTCCTCTGGAAACTAATAGTGATCTGTGTCATAGAGTGTGTTAGCTAGTTTTTTCAGTTCTAAGGCTTCCTCTCCTGTGAGGTTAAAAGTTTTATTTTTATGCAAATAATAGGCTTGATAGATTTCCTTTGTACATATTCTTTCGAAATCCACTAAATAGGATGTATAGGTGGGTTATATAAACTCTTTCTCTTAAATCTATTACCTTCTGGGATTTTTTCTGCCTCTTGTTTAAACTGTAGTTGAAATTCAACTTCCTAATGTAAATTTTAAGTTCTGGGGTGTGTGGAGGGTGAAGCCACCCACTTCAGTTTGTCTTAAAGTTTTGATTTTTTTTTTCCCACAGGGAAAAAATATTGCTGTTCCGTGAGTTTGCTGTTTAGGGTTTTTGGACTTTTAGATTTGAACAAAGGGCGTTCGGACTTATTAGGATTCGACATCATGATATAGACCCACAACATTTCATGGGGTCTATATCATAAAGCTGAACATCCACAACTGAAAAAACAGCTAATGTGTGACACATATACACCGAACTACAAAAAAAGCAAAGGACCTAAATATTGAAAACTGGAATACTAAACGCACTTTAAACAACAATAGCACCACACAGTTAAGTAAAACACACACAAACAAATGTCAATAATCACACTTTTGCAAGGGGGCAAGCCCCCCTGCACCACCCATGTGGTGGGCTGTGCCCCCACCCCCCTACTTATATATACCAACTCTGAGATCGCACTACAGTGGGAAAAAGGATATATTTCCTCTTCCCCATGATCACCCTGCTGGTCACGGGAATAAGTTCTGCGTTCCAGTTTTTGATATTTATGGCCTTCGCGCTTTTCATACTTTGGTGTTTATGTGTCGCTCATTAGGTGTTCACGGTTGTGAATGGTCGTGCATCTAATATAGACGCCATTTCATGCAGGTGTGACAGGTTTGGTATAAATACATAACACTGCAGTCATACTTTCCTTTAATGTAAATCCTGTTCCTTTATGTTTACTATCCGTAGTGTAGCAGTATACTTGTGTAATGGAAGTTTAGTGACAAGGTAAAACAGTCAGCAAGTGTGTTGGTAAACCGTCATGAAGTAATTAGATCTGAGCCTAAGTAGTTCTAATTGATCATGTGCTTCAATTAATAGAGAGCTAAAAAGAGGTAATATATAAGAATGCAAGATAGCTTCGGATGGTAAAATGCACCATCATGGATTTTGCTGGAATCATGGAATTCCTTAGTTCATTATGTATCAGTATTGAAAGAAGCTGAACAGCTATGACTGCAGAACTGAAAGTAGTGGGCAGTGTTTCTGCTGCTCCTGGGGAGCAAAGAAACGTTGTCTTTGAATTCAAGCAGAAGTTAACTATGCAGCAATAAAAGACTGTTCAGTGACACCTAATTTCTTAACAGAGACTGCGAATCTGAACATTTGGTAGTGGAATATTTATTCATAGCAAGGCAATCGTTATAAGAGAGAAGTTATCAGTGAAAAAAGTAATAATAATGCCCATAAGGTATATTTCACTACAAAGCTGACCAGCCATTCACTATGAATTATGTAAACCATTTATTTTTGTTACAGTAGCAAGGCGGTCCTGTGCCTGCTGGTGGTTTCATATAGTCTCTTATATCTTATATCTTATATCTTATTGCTCTATTGTATTCTGTATGCCTATTGTGTTATAGATATTTTCTATATTTATCCTATATGCTATGCATACTTTCTGCAAGTATCCACAGGCTGGGCCTGAAATTGTTCCTCAATGATCAGTGACCTATCAGAATAATCAAATTTAAATAAAATAAGATAAAATAAAATTATGGAACTGTGATTGATTATGTTGAATATTGGGCCCAGCCACTTAGCAGTAATGCTAAAAAATAATTATCTTTGTGTAATATGTAATGCCTGCAAGGAATATGTCATAGCTACTTTTTTATGCAGCTTAAGGATGAAATGATTTGATTTCAAATTATACAGTATGTATGTTTGTATGTATGTTTTCTGCATGTGGCTCACAGTTATGGGGCTGCCTAGCAGCTATGATATAATATTGCAGGGTATGGCAAGACATGCAACAGCTGGTAATCCCAATATCTTCATGCAAGAGCCAGATCATTGAACTGTTTATGCTCGCGTATGAATCATCCATGCCAATCTGTCCATCCTGCTGTGGGAAAGACAGTGTACACTGCAGTCTCTGTGACCGAACTCCAGACTTAGTGCAATGATGATGATGATACAGTAACATAGTATAAGGCAGTCCAGATCTAAGACCATTTGTTTTGTTTTATGAGTGTCTGTGGGAGGTGTTATAGTCAACCCAGCACTTAAAGAATTAGACATGTTTTGCAATTGTGGGAAGTTGCACAAAGCCTTCATTTGTAACAGCCTGACCTTGGCACAAAAATAAATGATAGCTTGTTATCATGGCCTCCAAATGAACTAAATGGTACAAAAAGGGCTTGCTTACATTACAAACTGCTCCATTTCTGATATACATGCTGTAACAAAACTGAAATCTGCAGAGTGTAATTTTCCAAATTCCATGGTCTAGATACTATGGAAAATGATAACTATATGCCCACATCATAACATTGCTGTTACCAAACTGCTTCCAACACAGAAACATAGTAAAGCAAGGTCAAAGGAGCATTTACTGTAGTAACTCATTAAAGAGCTTTTGGTAACAGCATTTTTGCTGTAAAGGAATACCATATGTACTGCATTACTATAACAAAACATTTTTTCAATAAGAGTACTTTATTGATGGCATTGTTATATTACTCCAGAAAGATCTGTCTGAGATATATGAGCAAGTCAAAAGACTGGCAGCTATCAAATGACAGAATTTAAAAATATACTAGTGGCTTCTTCAGATGGTACAGTGATAGTGTGCAGATGAGATTCATTACAAATGGTGTAAATGTGTGCACACCTCCAGATTGCTTCATTAATCAGAACAAGCACGGCATGTAAAAGGTATGTTTCGCACCTGTTAGTGTCACAGAACTGCAAGGGTACACATGTAATGTATAGTACAATGTGCCTTAAGAATCCCATTATTGGGTAGTGCATGAGGGATATCATGTGACCCTGTCTTATTTAGGTAGTTGCTACAATTCAATAAAGGGTGTGGTTGCTTATCTCATAGCTCCTGTGTGTCTTTGTCTGTCGCTCTCAGATGTAAGGTTCCTATGAATAATTAATTACTGAACTCCTAACAAATGAACAGTACAAGACCTGACTGAGTGTGGACTAATGCAGCAAATACAAAGAGAGACGGAGGAATAAAAATCAGCATTTATGATATTCAGAAGATGGTGTCACCTGACCCTATTACTCTTGATTAATAGACTGTATACATGTTTGCATGGACAAGTGCACAATTTAATAGTATTTTGACATACAGGGCTTTAAAGAAGGAGAAAAGAGTGTTAACTCCAAATTCTGTATACCGAGGTGACAGGGACATCAGATATACAGTGAATGCAGGTGCAGTATACTCAAGCAAGCCAACCACATAACTAGTAATAATGTGCTGTGCATACAAGCAAATCATGCAAACACAAGTAATGCTGAGCAGTACACCTGAGCAAATCATGGAAACAATAGTAATTCTGTGCTGTACATTTGAGCAAATCATGCAGATATCAGTAATTCTGTGCTGTGCATCCAAGAAAATCATACAAATACTAGTAACGCTGAGCAGTACACCAGAGCAAATCATGCAAATGATAATAATTCTGTGCTGTACACTTGAGCAAATCATGCAAATACTAGTAACTCTGTGCTGTGCATCCAAGCACATCATCCCCACATTAGTAATGCTGAGCTGTACAGCTGACCAAATCATGCAAACGATACTAATTCTGTACTGCACACTCAAGCAAATCTGCAGATTCTAGTAATTTGGTGCTGTGCAGCCAAGCAAATCATGCACACATTAGTAATGCTGAGCCATACAGCTGAGCAAATCACGCAAACAATACTAATTCTGTGCTGTACACCTGAGCAAATCATGCAGATACTAGTAATTCTGCACTGTGCGTCCAAGCAAATCATGCAAACACTAGTAATGCTAAACTGTACACCTGAGCAAATCATGCAAATGATAGTAATTCTGTGCTGTACACCCAAGTAAATCATGCAGATACTAGTAATTCTGTGCTGTGCATGCAAGCAAATCATGTAAACACTAGTAATGATGAGCTGCACACCTGAGCAAATCATGCAAACACAAGTAATTTTATGCTGTATACCCAAGCAAATCCTGCAAAGCATAGTAATTCTGTGCTGTACACCCATGCAAGCCATGCAAATATCAATAATTCTGGGATGTGCACTCAAGCAAATCATGCCAATACAAGCAAGCCATGTAACCTCCAGTAATTTTGTGCTGTGCACCTGAGGAAATCATGCAGATAATGGCCATTCTATCCATCTACAGATTATACATGGATGCTATATTTCAGACCATATTAGGTATTTTCAACATAGCAGACATCCAACCTGGGATACCAGGCAAAAAAAAAACTGAGGTCCCACAGCTTCTGTATTAATGTCAGTTTCTACAAGTGCATGGTGGCATAGCCCCATTGTATGATTTGGCCACAGAGAATGGAAATTATGGAAATTATGTTGCAGCTGCACCACATCAGTCATGTTGGCATGTGAACTACACCAAAACAGTGAGAATGTTCCCCTCCCAGTAGCTGCAGGACTTGCACTGTTCTGTGGTGGGCTGCCCTTAGATCTAACTAAAATGGCCATTATCCTAAGAGATCATATCCAGAGCCAGATCCAGCACTAGGGCCTGATGGCTGGGGGAGGAGGCTGGCCATAACATTTAATCTAATTTAATTTAATAAAGAAAAAATAAAAATGCTTTACATTATTTTTAGTTGCTTTTTTAAGGATACACTCATTTGTGTGCATGAACCTTACTGCTTTAGGATGCGCACATGTAGAATAGCACCTTAGATTTGATTGGAGCATTACATCACATGAGATTTGATTGGAGCATTACAGCTTCCTGTGCTTTGCTGTGAGCATTGTGAGCACTGGAAACAAATACAGCTGATCTGCTGCTTTGCGTTGAGCATTAGATCTTGTTGGTACTGAGAATTCCTTTGGAAGCAGGTACAAGATGTGTGTGTGTGTGTGTGTGTGTGTGTGTGTGTGTGTGTGTGTGTGTGTGTGTGTGTGTGTGTGTGTGTGTGTAAGTGTAAGTGTAAAATGCCCTTGCTAGGTGTAGATCAGAGAGTATATGTTCCTTTAAGAACTATTCCAGTCAGTGAACAAGTGCATATAAGTACTGAGCACATGCAAGCAAGAATGCCATTTTGCAGTGAGCAGCCGAGGTGTAAACATGTATGTGTGTACTAGTCAGTCAGCTAATTCATTTAAGTTTAATGTTACTGTTCTCCATCCTGATATGTGTATAATAAACTACTTAAATAAACACCCAGCCTCATCATCTTATTGAATATACACAAGAAGAGTAGCATGGTGTCAGACTGGGATCCAGAGTAAAACTTCTTCTTCAAGACCATGAGGTAGGCAGTTACAGTTGGTGGAATATATAGGAGTGGATCATCCCCGATTAAACGTCTCGTACACAGGTCAGAAAAACAATTCCAGGTGCTAAAGCTCATTTAAATGTTTTTTTACTCAACAAATATAAAATGAAGCACTAAAACCTACTTTCTAATTAAACAAAATGTTTGAAATTATGATATATTGATTAAAATACTCGAAATGCTTACAAAAGTGTTTGAAATAACTTCCAAATGTACAAAAAAGGAAAATTACCGTATTTTTTCATAATGTGCTTCTTTTTCGTATTAACTAAAGCTATCCAAGATATCCAAAGTGTGTGAGGTATTCGCAAGTATGTGCAGTATTACAGTAGAGTTATTTCACAAAAAATAGTTACTTGAAAGATTTTATGGTACAGTTGAATATCTTTTGAGTACCTGGTGTATATATGTGTGTGTTTCTATATAATTACAAAAGCATTTTGTTGGCATGGCAGAGGGATTTTGCAGAACTGCTCCACTTGTATTTGATAATAATGTCACTGAAAATTGGACAGTGTTTGAGCAAGAGTATGGTATTTTCATACAGGCTGCTCTTTCTGACAAAGACACACACACACACACACACACAAAGGCATTTATTCTGCTTAATCTAGCTGGTTTAGCAGCCATTGAGAGGGAGCGTTCATTTGTGTACACCCCAGCTTTGTATGCAGGAGAGGGGAAAAACTGCCATGTAGTGGTACCGGCTAAAACCCAGGAAGACCCTGAGTGCTTAAAATGTAAATTTATAAAAATGTGTAACCCCCCAAACAAATATTACAATGGAAAGCCACATATTTTACACAAGAGATCAAAAGCCTGGTGAAACTTTTGCAGCACATATAACTTACTTGAGAAACAAGGGGAAAATGTACAGATTTGATGATTTAAGAGATGAGTTTATAAAAGACAGGCTTGTCTGTGGTATTAAAGATGATGCAGTGAAAAATATTTTGCTTTGAGACAATAATTTAACTTTGAATAAGGCCATAGAGATTTGTCAGATACATGAGCTCACAGAAAAGCACACAAATATGCTTACAAATGATAAATGCATGCTTCCAGTACCTTCCAGTGCTAATGTTGATAGTATGCAGCACGTGGTTAAAAGATACAGGCCTAAAGGTGTGGCTGCTTCAGTAAAACCCAGAGCTTTTCTAGCAAATTCCAGGGCAGTTGCAGCGAGCATACTCAGTGAAGCAGAGGCATGAGTCATCAAAACCTGTGGCAAGCCTCATAGTCAACTGTCGTAATTGTGTGGGAGATCACGAGCCCAAACGAGAAAAGTGCTTAACTTTTGGTCAGCAGTGCCACACATGTAAAGAGTGGAATCATTTGAAAAGTTCTGTAAACCAAAAGGGGCACATTCTTTTATTAAAAGCGAACATTCAAAGATGCAAGTTGATCAACTAGAAAGCTGCGCCCCTACTTTTTATGTTGATGGTGTGTCAGTGCTTGGTGAAATAGTAAATGCAGTAGATTTGTGAACAAAGAATGAAATATTTTCTGCTGTTCTGATTAATGGGTGACTTGTACAGCTCAAAGTTGATACTGGTTCAAAGTGCAATGTTATGTCAGCAGAAATGTTTGCCAAAGTAAATGCTAGTGAGAAGCTTGATTTGGCAAGGTGTGTAAAGCTTGTTGCTTATGGTGATGAAGAAATTCAGACCAAAGGCTCAGTAGTGCTTTCATGTTACTCTGCTGGGAGCAGCTATGACTTGCAATTTTATGTAGTCAAAATGCATGTACAGTCATTGTTAGGCCTCAGAGACAGTTTGAAAATGGGACTGCTTTTATTTAATGCAGAAGTCCACCATGTAAGCACGTATAACAATGAGAATTTCACGCAAACTATTTTTTCTGACTATGCTGGTCTTTTCGCAGACAAGTTAGGCAAACTCTCAGTTGTGTACTCCATGAAGTTAGACCCTGAAGTAAGCCCAGTTATCAGACCAGCAAGAAAAGTTCCAGTAGCTTTGCAAGGCAGAGTCAAGGCTGAGCTAGACAGAATGGTACACCTAGGTGTAATTTGTCCAGTAGATGAACCAACTGAATGAGTATCTTCCATGGTGGTAGCTCATAAGAAAAGCTCAGATGATATTATTATATGTATAGATCAAAGAGACTTGAACAAAGCACTAAAACGACCTCATTATCCAATGCGAACAGTTGAAGAAGTTGCTGCTCTTATGCCAAATGCTACTTTTTTTTCTGTCTTAGATGGAAAAAGTTAATTGTGGCAAATTTTGCTAGACCAAAAATCTTCATTGCTAACCACTTTTAGTACACCATTTACAAGGTATAGATTTTTGAGAGTGCCATTTTGGATAAATTCTGCCAGTGAAGTTTTTCAATGTGCAATGGAGCAAATTTTTTCTGGCTATCCATGTGCTATTATAGTAGATGATATTCTTGTAGAAGGCAAAGGTGAAGTTGAACATGATAGAAACCTCAGGAAAGTTCTGGAACATGCACGTGTGGTGACTCTTAAGCTGTATCCTCAGAAATGTAAGTTAAGGCTACAAGAAGTTACTTGTGTGGGTCATGTGTTTACCATTGCAGGCTTACGACCAGATCCTTCCAAGCAATCTGCAATTCTTGAGATGCCAGCTTGTTACTTCCTTACAAAGTTTTCTTGGCATGGACAACTATTTGGGTAAGTTCAGTCTAGATTTGAGTGAGCTTTCAGCACCACTAAGAGAGCTGATATGCAAAGATATAACTTGGTCCTGGTCAGCCCAACACCAAAGAGCATTTGATGTCCTGAAACAGAGAATTGCCAGTCCACCCACTTTAAGATATTATGATGTTCACAAACCTGTAACTCTTTCTTGTGATGCTTCAGTGTTTGGTCTTGGTGCAGTCATTCTTCAAGAGGGTAGACCAGTATCCTATGCATCCAGAACCCTAACCCAAACTGAGATGCAGTATGCTCAGATAGAGAAAGAAGCTTTTGGCAATTGTGTGTGCATGTTTGAAGTTCCATGATTATATTTATTTATTTTATTTTATTTTACATTTATTTTACATTTGTTTACTGGGAAAGTCTGACTGGACACAGGTCCTTTTTCAGTGGATGCCCAGGGAGAAAAAGCTCCACATATATCACAGAGACATAAAGAAACATATACAAGTACAGAAGAATAAAACTTTCATTTAGAATGTCAAGACTCCGGTAAAATTTATGGCTGACCTATTCAAACTGAGAGTGATCACCAACCTTTGGTCACTATTTTGAAAAAAGCCGATGCTCACCTCCTGTAAGATTGCAATGCATGATGTTAAAATTGCAAAAGTACAATTTTCACTTGGTCTACACAAAACAATTTTCTCTGCCTTGCTAATACTTTATCCAGATCACCCCAAAAAACACTGAATAGCATGAAAGTGAGAAACCTGATTTTGAAGTCATGGAAGTGAGAAAATTTTCTTTCACATATCTTAAGCTTAGAACTCACACAGCTTCAGATCCAATTCTCAAGACGCTCAACCACTTTATCAGTTGAGGATGGCAGTCAAACCAACCTTGTTTACCATCAGACATGCAGCAGCTTTTTACTTACAGAGACGAGATTTTGATGGAAAATGGTATCTTCATGAAAGGTCCAAAAGTGATTCTTCCAAAATCATTGCAACAAGAGTATATTAAAATCTTGCATCGTGGCCACCCAGGAACTGTTTCCACCAAAAGAAGGGTGAGAGGACTAGTATTTTGTCCTTCTATGTCAAAAGACAATGAGAAAGAACTGTCAGCTTGTTCTGTTTGTAATAGTACTAAACTGCATCAACAAAAAGAACCACTTCAGCTAAGCCAGATTCCTGAACTACCTAGGTCGACAGTAGCTACAGACATTTTCGAATAGAATGGTCAGCATTACTTGGTATTAGTAGACTCTTATTCAAATTGGTTCGAGATTGACCTCCTTCCCAATCTCATGTCCAGTACTGTCATTGCTAAGGTGATGAGACATTTTTCTGTCCATGGTAGTCTGCACAAACTCATTTCTGACAATGGTGCACAGTTTATAAGTTAGCAGTTCAAGAGATTTGCTGAAACGTGGGCCTTTGTTCATATTATGAGTAGTCCTGAATACCCATGGTCAAATGGCTTGGCAGAACGTGCAGCTCAAATTGCAAAACAGCTGTTGGAAAAGTCTAAATGTGACAATGCTGATGTTTTTCTAAATCTCCTAAATCTCAGAAACAAACCTCTTGACAATCTTCTTGGTTCACCTGCCCAGAAGTTAATAGCAAGACAAACCAGAACCACACTGCCAATCAGTAAGAATTTGTTGTTCCAAGTGCTAAAAACAACAAAGCAGTAAAAGCTCAATTCTTAAAGAAGTATTTCTCCCAAAAGTCTTCCTATGATAAAACCAGCAAGCCTCTGAATCCATTAAAAGAAGGAGAGATAGTGAGGATGCAGACAGCAAAAGGATTTGATCAAACCAGACTTGTGAAACATTTGTGTGAAGAATCAAGATTATACATTATTGAGTCACAAGGTGTGGAATTCAGACAGAATCAGAAACATTTACTACCAGTGTCCAAGACAGTGTTGCAATATTTTGCTTGTAACAAAGACTGATTCTCAGAGTGATTTGTCCAATGTTCTTGTTCCAGACAACATTTCAATTGACTTTCCTGTTCCTGAAAGTATCCCCAAAAGTTGTCAAGAAGAACATTCCCCAGTGACTGTCCCTGTTGCTAAACCCAGTTCTAGTTATTACATTACGAGGTCAGGTCATATCGCAAGACCTGCTCTCACATACACAGCAACCTGGACATAATTGTCATTTATATATATTTGCATAATCTGCATGCTCATATGATTGTCATTGTTTATTTGCGTGACCAACTTGTCAAAGAGGGAGGATGTAGATCAGAGTGTGTATGTTCCTTTAAGAGCTATTCCACTCAGCACATGCATATAAGTACTGAGCACATGCAAGCAAGACTGCCATTTTGTAGTGATCAGCTGAGGTGTAAGCATGTATGTGTGCACTAGTCAGTTAGTTAGTTCATTTAAGTTTAATGTTACCGTTTTCCATCCTGATATGTTTGTGTATAATAAACTACTTAATCAAACACCCAACCTTATTGAATATACACAAGACAAGCAACACTAGGGATGACAGGTTAGTTAGCTAGTTCAGGCTCAAGCCCTGAACCTTGGCTATAGGGGAAAACAGCCTTAATCCTCTACACCAACTACCAGACTGTGCACTTAGTCATCCGATTTGATTAAAATGTTCTGAAATGGGTAATTTTTGTCATTTATTGGTTCATGCATTTTGTTTCACTGCTTAATGGAAAAAATGTTCAAAACTACCCAGGTGCATTTTCAATTAATGTGAGTTTCAATGCACTTTCACTGTATGTGAACATCAAGGGAAGGGACGTTTACTATTGTTCATCCTAAGTTTGTTTTCAGTGTGCAACCATTTTGTTTAGCAAATGGCCATCAGTGTTTGCGCTATAAAATTTTTAAACAGCGTTAATAACACAACAAGTAGCATACTTTCCTTTGGTTTAGAAGTCTGTCAGTTTTTCTCCCACACCATGTAGATGGATTGTTGATACTGTAGTTCCTTTTAAAGGGGGATGGGCTGCTGTACTATACTGAATGTGTTATCCTTTAGATGAGATCTTAAATGAAGGCCTCTTCTACCTACATTAATGGTAAGTGCTATGAGATCCTTTACATCCACCAGAGCTATCAAAAAGAGTAGGGGTAATTTCCCCAATGCCCTCACCAAATTTCCCCTAGTATAAATACCACCAAGGGTCTCCCCTGAAAAGAGGCTACTACTAGCCTAGTGGGATTAACCTGATCAACAAATAATACATTAAAAGTTTTAAATTAAATCAATGTGTCCGTCTTCATTTCAAAGGTAAATAAGAAAAATAGTATGCATGATGATAGTTTTGAACAGTGTATATGGCACCTGGGGGGGAGAGAGACAAGTAATGGGGCACTAGAATGGTTGGGGGGGCTGATCCATTATCCTGCCTAGGGCCTCATTTGACCATTATCTGGTTTTGACTATATCTCTACATATGCATTTTTTTTCCAGGGGGTGTTGTAGCAGCCACTGTCTTGTAGGCATTTGCAGCAGTACTGCCACCACTGATTTTGACAGCATTAGATGCACTCAGGCCATGGGGCATCAACCTACATGCTGTGCAGGTGCTTCCTCTGCCTACATCTGGTTTAGCATTGCCTTTTATTAGAGGGTCACGTCCTGCTTATGCTTGTGCAAGGCACAGTCATTGCACGCCACTGTGAGCTTATACACTGTCCCAGAGAATGGCCACATGTTGTACCAGTTTGTCAGCAAAGGTAGCAGGACACAGGTCTTCAGCCACCAACACATGGGATGTTTGTTCTGCTCATGCTTTGTTGTGAGTGAAAGCAATAGTCCTTTGTGTTCATTGCTCACATGCTATACTATGTGCACCACATTGTCTGTAGTACCTAAATAGGATGCAGAACCACAACAGAAGTGCAGATAACCATCTGTAAAGATGTGTTTCCTTAGGTGTATTTATAATGAATAGCAGACATTGCCTGTCTGTAGTACCTAAATATCAGGGAGCAGAATCACAACAGAATTGCAGACAACCTTTTGTAAAGACGTGTTTCCTTAGGTGCATGTGCTGTGAATATGAGACATTGCCTGTCTGTAGTGCATAAAATATCAGGGTGCAGAACCATAGCAGAAGTGCAAACTACCATCTATAAAGATGTGTTTCCTTAGATACATGTGCTGTGAATAAGAGACACTGCCTATCTGTAGTACCTAAATATCTGGATGCAGAACCACAACAGAAGTGCAGACAACTTTCTATAAGGATGTGCTTCTTTAGGTGCATGTGCTATGAATAAGAGACATTGTTTGTTTATAGCACCTAAATATCAGTGTGCAAAACCACAGAGGAAGTGCTGGCCACCATATGTAAACATTTTTGGGGATGTCATCAATATACCATACACAAGTGTTTTTGGAATCCTCAAGCATTGAATGTCTGCTACCTATGCCTGCTGTAGACTTTGCCAACATGTTTCAGTGTCATGCCCTGTTATGGGAAATGTAATCAAGACAACAAGGGTCTTACCCCTCCGTTTTCATCTGGCGCACATTTTGTGTGATGTCATGTGTATTCCCCGCAGAGTAAGCTATTAACTTGTGCATTTGCAAACATGGTCTGATCACATGACTGAAGTTTACTTATGGGGTGAAACCAGTGTTAAACAATGCAAACCGATGCTTATGTTCACGTTAGAACTGGAATAGTGTATCTGTGTGTGCTGTAGTCATGTGACATATATCCTATGTAGCTACACTATGCTAACACTTTTTTGCATTACTGTGATATCCTCACTATCTTTGTCTCCTGGACTTGCACCTTCTGGCATGACAGTACACACACAATTGCATTTGCTACAAATCATTCACATATTCACGTGCATATTTATTTATATATTGATTTACTGATTGATTGATTGATTGATTGATTGATTGATTGATTGATTTTGTTAACTGGACTGATGGGCAGGTACAAGACTTCTTTCAGCCATTACCCATACCAGGAGGCTAACAGCACAGTTATAAGATTAGAAAACAAATATATATAATTAAATGAGAAACAAATATATAGAATATGTCCAGTGATATGAGAGCTTAGAAGCATAGCCAGGATAAAGTGAAAGCAATACAGTTAAGATAGATATGCAGCTTCAAAATACATCTAATCAGTGTATATGCAGTAGCTATGATAAATACATTCTGGATACAACAATGTGTTATAAGTCTACAGTAAACAATGAATGTCTAGAAGTAGAACTAATTTTGCCTATATTTAGTGGGACTATTCCAAAGGCAAAGTCAGTTAGCAAGAATCTCTGAATGACTTGTATTTATATTCCTTAGAAAGGAAATGTTTTAACCTTTTCTTAAATGTTGATTGATCTTGTGTGGATGTAATATCATTACATATCTGGTATAAGAGTGGTGTTAGTGTTTATATATCTGTCTGCTATGGAGCAAGAACATCCATGCATCCCTCTATCCAGCGATGGACATTTCTTGCACCATTGCCAGAAGTAAGGCTTCATTACCATCCTAGTTCACATTACAGGTCATCCAGCATGATCACATAACACTTGGCCTCTCATAGTTGTCACATGCCATGTCTACTGGCTGTATTCCCGTTGGCTGTGACCTCCTCCCAACAGCACTCGTATTCACCTTTTTTGCTACCATACTTCAAAAGCAGTGCACTATCAGCATGGACTCTACTGAGCAGTACTAAGTTTTCCTTGTCCTGGAAAAATCATTCCTGACATTGCCCTGTTTCAAACAAAGGAAAACGAATCCGAAGGTATGCAAAAGTCAGTCGCACATATCCTCCACATTCCTATATATGTTTAAACTTCTGTGCACTAAGGAAGCATGCAGTGCTTCATGATACTAATGATAGTTGATAAGTATTAGTGTACACCCACATGTAACAAGTATCCCATAATTCTCTATACTTCTGAATTGTGTTCTGTTCATCAGAGCACTGTCATTCCTATAGGTGGAAATTCGATTAGTGACTATATATCAAAGTGCTGTTTCCTACATAGACATGTGCATAAGTAGTATTAACATACAAAGTACTTGGACAGAGTGCCAGTTATGTTTCATTAATTGCAGTCATCTTGGCACTATACCAGCATTAGGAGCAATATTCTGCAGATGTAGGATGCATGAGTACCATAGATACAGATTCCCTGATAACCAAGGATAATTCAATACCCAAAATGCAGGATGCAGGTTGACCACTGATGCAGGTTCCTTTAAGATCAAGTGTAGCACTAATACCCAAGATGTAGGTTTGCCTTTGATACAGGATGCCTGATAGTCAATGGTTGAGAACCATTATCACACCTCTGTCTGCAGCTGTTGAAATGTTCATGCATTACACTTGCACTGTCCCCAGTGAGAAAGTATGACATGGATGATGTACAGTACAGCACACATGTGCATGGGATGCATTATATCAGATAGGTGAAACACTGGTCATGGTTATACACATGAAACTGTGACCAAAAGCTATATGGATATAGTCAGCTTCTGAAATGCCAAGGTACACTACTTAGTTGCCCTGGACATACACCACCCAGTACTGTAGAATCAACTATAGTAGCACCTGCACAACTAGATATGTACATGCTTAAAAAACATAAGGTGCATCAACCATGAAAGCAGTAAAGAACAATGCATGTTAAGTTTCACAGCGTGGCTGCATCTGAGGTGCACTGCAAGGTTTACAACTGTACTTCAATGCCCAACAGATATTGGATTTAGACTTTAGAAGCAAGACACATGCCACAATGCCACAGTGTGCCTTATTCTATCTTTATGTTATTTCAGTGTACTTTGATGTGCTGTATGCAGTAGTCTCTGCACTTTATGTGATTCACACCTCATATAACCACAATGCTGTAAGTTTATACAATGGTAAAGCGATGTTTTGGTTTCCACTGGCAGTTATCTGAATTATTAGCTATATGAGGTATGAAGGCATGGAAAGGCATAGAAGAGAATCAGGATGTCGCCTTAAAGATCAGCACTATATGCATGAGTCTAGACTAGGAAGGATATGCTATAGGTACTATAAGTATTTGGCACTGTTTACTGGAAAGCTCATGGGGACACATATGGTCATCCAAACAGCAATCTCTCACAAAGGTTCTAGGAATTCCTTATAACAGTGAGTAGGGTTGAAGAAAATTATCTGTCCTGCAATGCAAGGACCCCAGAAGGCTCTACTCTTAGGTGTAGAGTGAAGTAGTGCATCATCTAAGAGCTATGAGTATGTGACTGAGCCATATATTTGCTCACTCATAAAGCCTTGTGCACAGATCAGATCATGGTCAAATAGGTTCCTAGGCACAGTAATGGGCCAGAAACCCCCAGCAACTATTCCAATGTCCCAATACGTGTCTCTCTCTTTCTGTCCCTCTCCACTTACCATACTAACTGTTCTAACCTGTCAGTGTGTATACTACTTTCTTCTTTAGTTTTGCAATAATTACAGAGATTTAGATTGAATTTAAAACTTTTATTTCAAATTCCACAGCACAAATACTGATGGCCATTTTCTAACCAAATAAAAAAAAACAGTCTCACATTGAAAACAGATTTAGCAAGAGCAACAATAAACTTCTCTTCCGTTGTAACTCACATTTAATGAAAATGCATTGAAACTCACATTCATTGAAAGTGCATTATTTATTTATTTTATTTTTATTTTACATTTGCTGACCGGGATTGTCCGCCTGAGCTGGAGGCCTTTTTCAGCAGAGGCCCGGGGAGAAAAACTCCAACATATTATACAATTTTCATTATAAATTAGCATTAAACAGCAATGTTACAGGATTATTACAAGGCATTAAGTACCGATACAATGTTATACAGTGACAATGATCAGGAGTATAGCAAAACTATTTCAAGATGTATAAAAAGAAAATATGTCATTAAGATAAATATAGCTTTTGGAGTAAGTGTAAAAACCCAGTTTTATTATAATGTAGTTGCATGAAGGCAAGACAATTACAATAGAAAGTGCACCTGGCCAGTTGTGGATTAAGTGTACCTTGGAGCATGGGCTGTTTTAAAACCATAGACCCCCCCAGCCCACATTTTTAAGACTGTGTATAAATACCTGTATTCTTTGATTAATCTGATTGTTTTAAATTATATTTCTTTTTTAATACAGCAACATTTGAGTGCATTTTAAATTTCTTGTTTTGAATATTTTTTTTTCAATATGCAGTGAAACAAAATGAATGAAACAATAGTGGAAAACGTATACAATTCAGAGCAGGTTACATAAACTGTTGTCATTATAATCCACCAATGTCTGTAGTCAACTATTGCAGCCATTTTATTGACTGTGTATATACATCACATGTCTGAGAAAATGGCCACAGTAAACTATTCCAGTTTGATTTACACAAATGCACACTAGCCCTGCAAAGATAAACTAATAACTTTTTAACTTTATCAGCTGAGATATCCCGGAATTATAGGTACATTGTTGACTGCATCATCCTCAGATGTCTTTGTCAAAAAATTAATAACAATAATAATGATCAAAGTCACATATTTCAAATTTGTTTCATACAAATGCAGAAGCCAAAATATTCCAATTTAATTCACACACACACACACACACACACACACACACACACACACACACACACACACACACACACACACACACACACACACACACACACACACACACACACTTGCACATTAGTCCTGCAAAGCCAAATAAAAACTGTTTACAAGTAACCAGATGAGAAGAGCATAAGGTACTTTCATCCACAGAGAGCCCCCTCCCCCACCAGTTTTTACAGCCACTGTGATGAAGTGTACACCCCCTATTGTTGTGAATAAATAAATTACATGTACTTTACTGGTGGCTTTGGACAAACTACTGGAAATTGGATAAAAATCCCTAGCATCAGTCCATAAGATCCAGCTGTGTGAAGCAGTGTTTAAAATGAAGACTATTTATGATAGCATAAGAAACATTAACCACCTGATAACATATGTTAAGTCACAATGCACAATCTCTGTAGAAGTAAGTTATCTGAATAATTCCACATTAAAGAAAACAATTACTAATGCAAAGTTTGATGCCGGCAAACAACTTTGCATTTTGGTTCTTCATCTATAAAGGAAATGCCTCCTGGCCTTGAAAACAAGGCCATACTCTGCTATGTCAGCAACCATAGTTGAGGCATTCTTCAGCTATAGCCTTCAAACACGTGTGCCAGGTAAATGGAGGGCTGCAACGGTCATCCCTTCTTATAAGGGTGCACCATCAACCAACCATAGGAATGACAGATCTATCAGTCTGACAAGTCTAATATGCAAAGCCATGCAAAGAATTATCATGCAAATGATCAGCAAGTACAATGACAACCTACGGACTGGACCCATCCCAGTTTGGCTTTGTTAAAAGAAGGTCTTGCCTACTCGGCCTGGTAGACTTATCCAAGAGGGTTACCAAGGCTATAGATGAGGGGAAGAAAATGATGCATACCTCCTACCTTGACCTGGCCAAGGCACTTGATATAATACCTCACTCAGGTATTGTTGACAAATTTTCAGAACTAGGCATAAATCCCTACAAAACTCACTAGATTGTTGGATGGATCACAGATTGGACCCAAAAAGTCAGGATCAGTGAGACCACTTCCACCAGGAGACCAGTCAGCAGAGGAGTACCCTAGGGCTCGGTGTTGGGCCTGGTCCCATTTAACATTTTATTCTCAGAAGTCAAGGCTAATGTCAAAGGTCTCTGGTTCACCAAGTCTGCAGATGACTGTAAATTGAGAGTTATCATAAATTCCCCCCACAACACCAACATCCTACAAGAGTGTCTAACACAAATAAATGACTAGTGTTAAAGACAAGGATTAAAACTCAGTGTGAAGAAATACATTAGAGTTAGCTTTGGGAAGCAATCCACCCAGGCTAATTACTTAGAGATTGGTAACATATGTAGATAGTAATCTGGCCTTCGCCAACACATAGCCAAAATAGGAAGAAAATCATTCTTTCCCTCAACTCATAAAAAAGGATATGGCATACAGGTCCAAGGAAGTTATAGTGCCACTCTTCTTAGCCCCTATCAGACCCATCATTGACTACAATGCCCCTTTGGCGTGTACTAAACCAGGGCATGTGCAACAGGCAGAATGATCTCAAAGGTTCCTCACCAGTAGAATCCAGGGTATGAATACCCTGTCCTTCATAGATCACTTTAAGGCCCTATCACTGTACTCAGTCTCCTACAGGTTATTGAGAGGCCAGTAGCATAGCTATGGTGGACAGAAGGGGCAACTGTACCAGGTGCAAAGTGTTGGGGGCACAATCAGATGATCCCGAACTTAATGCAATACCAGCTTTTAAAAGCCAGAATTGCATCTGCGGTGAAACCTGAGTGCTATAGCACTCTGTATGTGGTCTAAACTGTAGCAACAGCTTGCTACATTGTAGCAAGTAGTATGCCACAGTTTAAAACTAAAAAAAAATGTGTACCCAAAACCTGAGCACTGTAGGGCCCCCTGCAGGTGGGGTATAAACTCTAGCAACTGTTTTAAACATTTGGAACAAGCAGTTTGCTACAGTTTAAAAGAATAATTTTTTTAAAATAAAATATGATGAAATCGGGTTGAGGGCAGGACACAGAAACAGGACTTGAATGTCTGGGGCAGGAGGGAGGGGGCATGTCATGCATCTGGCCACCTGGTTGGTGTGCCAGTAGAAGAAATGTCCTTTTTTTTCTCTTCAGTGGAAAAAGCTGGTGGGGGTCCATACATCTAACTGTACTAAGCTGATCTCTTACAATGTAGTAAGGGGATTATTTCCCTTGAAGAGCTGACAGGATGGGAAACTGGTTCACAGTACCAGCCCATGGCACCGGTTGAGCCAGCTATTTTTATTTTATTTTATTTTACATTTGTTGACCGCGCTAGTCTAGCTGGATGCATGTCCATTTTCAGTAGAGGCCCGGGGAGAAAAGCTCCATGTTGAGTAGAAAAGCCATTAACAATTGATATACAAACTAACATTATAGAATAAAAAACACCAAAATTAAGTACAATCATGAAAAAGTATACAGAAGAATACAGCAAAATAGAAGGAAGTAGCAATTAGTTGTATACAAAAATAGAGCATAATTTTTGTATAAGGCATGGCCAGAGCAATAAACCTAGATGAAATATTGATATCTAAGTGGAGACTTCAGTAAAAAGTTATATCCTGAGCAGAGTTAGAAAAGAAGGCTATTTAAACCAGGAGGTTGTAGGTGGGAGGAAGCAGCAGTTAGTCAGGGATAGAACAGGAGCATAACCAGTGAGTCATGAGATGAAGCTTTTTGAAAAGAGTATGAGAGCAGAGAGTTGTAAGTTCAGAGGGAAGAGCATTCCAAAGCTTACCAATGGAATTGCAGCAGAGGGAGTCTCCTGCCAAATTGTTGGATCTGCAGGTGTTAATCAGAAATTTGTTGGAGAGGGTAAGGAGGCTTGCAAGAACAGGAGTATTGGAGGATTGGTGTAGGGTTTTGTGGGCAATAGTAAGCTGAGAAAAATGGAGATGGTGTAGAAACTCTAACCAGTCAAGTTGTTTAAGATTTAGACAGTGAGTTGCAGCAAATCTAGCAATATTATTATAGGATACAGTCAGCTTGTTAATGTTGGCTTTAGAAAGGTTTGTATAAATGGGTGAGGCATAGAGTAATGTAGAGATTAGATGTGTTCTGGCTATAGCAGTCCTGGCTGTTAGAAAGGGTTTGATTCTATAGGGGATTTGTTGATTGTTTTTATTGTACTGTTAATATGTGTGTCAAAGTTGAGGTTGTTGTCTATAGTTATTCCTAGGAGTTTGGTTGTGAGGTCTGGAGAGATAACAGTACCATCTTTAGATGCAAGTGTAAAATGGATGGGGGTGGACTTATGGGTTGGGGAGAAGAGTAGAAGTTTAGTTTTCTTTGGATTTAGAAGGAGGCAAATTTTGTAAACCATTGTTCAACAGTATTAAATGCATTCTGGGTGATGTTCTGCAGGTCAATTTGAGAAGTAGCTGAGCAGATAATAGTGGAGTCATCTGCATACTGGATGCAGGCAGTATGTGGAATTGCTGACTGAAGATCATTAATAAAGATAGAAAATAGGAGAGGGCCTAATATGGAGGAGATAGGTAAGAGATTAGAGATTATTGTGCCAAAGTACTGCTTGTTTTCTGTGATCGAGGTAAGATTTGAACCAGTTGATGGCTAATGGATCTAGTGATTTCATAATATGCAAGAGCAGCTGATGATGAACCATGTCAAAGGCTTTGGATAAATCAAATTGCAGAGGAAAGAAGGCCATTGTTACGTTTGTTGTTAATAGAATCTGTAAATGATAGCAGGGCAGTGGTGGTACTGTGGTAGGGTCTAAAACCGTGCTGACAGTTTGCCAGTAGTTTATTTTGGAGAAGGTGGTGTAGAAGTTGTTTTCCATAATTTTTGCCAGAGGTGAAAGTAAGGCTATAGGATGAAAGTTGGAGTATTCAATAGAGTTCCCACCTTTGTGTAGAGGAATAATGTAAGAAATTTTCCAGATGGATGGGATATATCCTTCACTGATAGTTCTATTAATAAGAATGGATATGGGGTAGGCAATGGGTCTGGCAGCAATTTGAAGGTATTCTGCTGTGAGTTGGTCAGCAGAAGGGGTGGAAGGTTTCAGTTTTAGCAGAAGAGAGCTTATAGTAGAAGTAGGGACTGGTTGAAATTGAAAGGATGGAGGAGGATTTAAAGGCAGATTTGATGTGTCTGGTGAAAGATGGCTAGCATGAGATTGGATGGTGTTGGTAAAGAATGAATTAAAGGAGTTAGCAGTTTGAATGGGATTGTCTGGGTTAGAGCCTAGAGGGTTAGGGGTGGTAGACTGACCTGGGTGCAGAAGTTTGTTAATGCTGTTCCAAAACATTTGAGGCTTATTAAGATGGGTTTGCTGTATTTGAAGGTAGTAGTTCTTTTTATCTAGCACTATGGCTATTTTAGTATTGTTTCTTAGTTGTTTAAAATTTAAGTGATCTAGTGGGTTTTTAGTAGCACGCCATTTAGCCCAGGCTTTGTTTCTCAGATGGATTTTATGCCTAGTAGTATTTGAGAGCCAGGGTGCTGGTTTAGATTTGCATCTAATAGAGCGTAATGGGGCATGGTGGTTCAGAATGGATAAGAATGTGTTATTAAAATAGGCTACTGCTTCATCAAGTGGAAGATATTTTAGTGGAGACCAATTACATTGTTTAAGTTCTGACAGGAATAGATCAGGTTTAAATTGTTTTTTGCAGCGAACAGTCCTGGCAATGTTGGAATGAGTGAGGTTGGTTTTAGATCTGATAAAGTAGGTTAGGGAGTGGTCACTTAGATCATCAGGGAGGATCCCTACATTGTAGGTTTGAAGAGGGTTGTTAGTAAGTATCCAGTCCAAGGTAGTTTCTTTGTTGGTGGGTCTGTGAGTTCTAGTTGTGGAGTTAATAGTTTGAGTAAAGCCATATAAGTTAATATGGTTGGAAGGGTTACTATTGTTACAGGACTGCCAGTCAATATTGAAGTCTCCTAAGATTATTGTTTCCTGTGGGAGGTTAATAGAACACCAATTTAGGATATTTTCTATTTCCTGGTGGTAGGTATAAACAGATGACATTAATAGCTTTACTAGGGTTGACCTGGAGTTTAGTGATAAGTAATTCAGATGAGTTGTCTAAAGGTGGGTGAAGATCTATGGTGCTGATTTGTAGTTTGGTTTTATAGATTTTAGCAGTATGGTCTCTTCTGATGATATTATAACCAGGAGGGGAAACTTCATTATCTTTGACTGTGGATTTAAGTCAAGTTTCAGATAGGCAAAGGATATCAAAGCGGTGGACATCTAGGAGGGCATGGAAGTGTGGGATTTTATTATTAACACTGCGTATATTAAGATGTGCTAAAAGGAGAGAGTTTGCAGTTATGGGGGTACTGGTAATTAAAGTACATTTATCAGTGGTATAGGTATGGTTAGGACCAGGGTTTGGATGTATGTCACCATCTAGTAGGGAGTGAAGGTATGTGATGTGTTTGTGGTAAAGTAACTTGTAAGAGTAGTAAGGTAGTTTTTTATAATTGGGATTATTATATTTAATTGATGCTAGTCTGTGATATTTAGGAAGTGTATAGTTGGGTGTAGATGTAATGTTTAGAGAATTTGCAGTAGTGGCTAGAGGTAGTGTAGAAGTATGTTTAGAGGGAAAGAGGGTGGAGGAGTAGAGTGGTTGTTCATAAGAGGTTGAGAGATAGGTAGTATAAAGAGAAGGAAGTAGTGTGAGTAAGAGAAGTAGTTGAATATAGAGTTGGAAGTGGGATGTTGGCATAGTGGAGTTAATGTAATGGGATTGAGTGAGTGGTGTGGGAGGTAAGTTGGTGTGGTAATGTCTTTAGAGATGGGAGTGAAAGAGACAGTTAGAGGTGGGTGTGACTAATTATATAGTGATGTCTAAGGTGTGGTGAGATAATGATGTGAGCGAGCAGTGATAGAGGGGTGTGGTCTTGGTGGAATAAGTGTAGGAGTAGTGGGGATGGGTGGGAATAACAAGGAGTCTTGTGTCAAGAGAGACAATCAGTGAGATAGAGAGGTAACAGGTGAGTATCAGGGGTGAGAGGCTTAGCAGTGTGAGATTTAAGATGCCTCAGTAAGATGGGAAGAGATAGAATAGAGCTAGGGCTAGAAAATTAGAAAGGATAACTTAGTTAACAAAGAGCTTTAAAAAAAATACAGTATAGAGATGTATCAAAAACAGGAAGAGGAGATAAAGGAGATGGTACAATGTAGGTATGAGAAAGATAAGAGGGAGTATAAGATAGTTTGGAGGAGGGATAGATCTCAGGAAACCTGCCTAACCTAGCAGTGTAATATTATTTAAATAAAGAATACAGTCTTTCAATTGACTATAGCAACATACTTTCTCTTTTAGTGTTCCTGGGAAGCCTCACAGGGAGCTGAAAGGTGGACCTCTTTATACTGAAAGTATTTCCAGATTCAGGCAGTCAGGCTTAGGGATAAACAAGAGCCCAGAGCTAATGTGTATAAAGAGAGAAACAGGTTGAGAGGGAATCAAATAAAATAGCTAGACTACACAGGCAAGACCTTAATAAGGACATTAAAAAATATTACAATCTACGCAGACAAAACAAGACATTAAAATAATTCAGTCTAAGCAGCTAAAACAATAATGCATGTATATATCAAACAAATAATGAAAGCACATTAGGTGGATATGAATAAAGGTCCCATATGCTATACTTTGGCAGTTAAATGAGAGTGCAGTACAAAACAGAGAGATGCAAGTGATTTCCCATTCTGTTATAGCAATATAAAAAAGGATATTCTCTTAGTCATTTAAATAAATAAAAGCAGTTGAGAACAGTTAAAAAGCAGCAGCGTTTAACAAACGACTAAATAAAGACATGGAATGGGATTTAAACAAATCAATACTCAAACTGGGTATAATGCTCGTTAAAAGATGGGCCACGTGCACAACGCCGATATGTATTGGCATGGAAACTATGCTTCCATGAGAAGGAATCTATACTTGGCATATAAGGCATCCTCAGATGCAGCTCTGATGGAGCTCTTGCACATGCATGAAACAAACAGCACCACAGACACTAGATCCAAAGACCAGAACTTTGCCTGCAAGATAAATAAAACATATTGGAGAAACCAATATTTGTCTCAAAGGATCCCATCCAATGGAATAAGTTCCCCATCTACATGTCAGCAGAAGCCATCCCTGAACCTTTTCAAATAAAACCTTGATCATTGGCTGGAACATTGCAAATTCATCCCCTGGTCTGGCCCCAGTGTCTCAGACGGACAGAGGTTAATAGTAAGTAAATTAACTGAGGAGAGACTGCCAAGTAATGGGATATTGGTATAGCTGGCGGAGGCATGATTCATTACCTTGTATACCAATATCCCATTACTTGGCAGTCTCTCCTCAGTTAACATAAACACTGGTCAGTGGATATACTATTTTCTTCTTCACTTTTACAATTATCACAGAGATTTGGATTTCAGTTCCAACTTTTATTTCAAATTTTATAGAAAAAACTCATACATTTTCCAAAACAAAATACTCTCATGTTGAAAACGGGCTTAGCATGAGAAACAGTAAAATTCTCTTCCCTTGAAAGTCACATTTAGTGAAAATGCACCTGGCAAACCATTAACAAGAGGCATGCTGGGTTTCGTCCTCAAATAGCATATAGTGAAGTACTAAGCAGCTTCTATATGAAGGCCTTAGGAATTCAAAAGAGAAATGTATTTGCAAACAACGTGGGACACCCCACTGGACGCAAGTGTCCCTTTTCAAGTGCAGCCCAGGAATACAGTCTGGTGAAGTAACTTAGCAGAGTCACATAGAAGGGAAATGAAGACAGAGGGAATCAAACCGTGTACTACACGAAGCAGTTCATTAGCAGCACATTGCCTTACTCATCCACACTAAGTGCTAGACAAACTATTACTAAACTATCTGCTGACATTGACAGGCTGTAATTATCAGTGATTTACAGAAAGAAAGAAAAAAAGCATTAAAAGTGGTCTGACAATTGGTGTGAAGGACTATGGTTCTTTCCTTTCATACATAAGGTTCAGGGTTGACTCTGAGCAGGTCACTTAACTGGAGTCCCCATGCCTCAGGAATCACACGTGCACACAGCTACCGTTCTGGAATAAATCTGACTGATGTTGTTTCTTCACTAAAAAGCTCCTGCATTTCATGTCAAAATCACTCACTTGCATCCTTCCATGCTCTGTTTCCACTCACTGACATCTGAAGTTCATGCTGATGCTGGACAGCAAAACTCAAATCACTCACACTTTGATGTTCATTAACAAAATGGGAACACACATACATACAGTTTACATGTGTGCTTTAGCTGACATCTCCAGTGCTGTTCAGTCTGTAAAACAGGAATGTATGTGCTGAGCATGGGGATGTCAATGCTCCAGTGCTGTTTATAAGAACATACATGCTAAGGTTGGAGATGGCAATAATCAATGCTGTTCACAGAAATTACATGCTGAGGTTGGAGATGGCAGAGTGAGCATTTTTAAAGTGATGGACCGCATTGTTTTTAAAGCCACCCAGGCCCCTCAAACAGCATCAGGGCTCTGGCAGCCACCTAGGTTACATTGTGCTGAATTTGGCTCTGCCTGTGCATATTAAAAGTTAGCAGGGGTATGTTGATTATCATTCAGATCATTTTGTACCTATTTTGCAAATGAAGACAACTTATCTCAAACAATCGTCTTCTGTTATTGTGTGTGTGTGTGTGTGTGCGTGTGTGTGTGTGTGTGTGTGTGTGTGTGTGTGTGTGTGTGTGTGTGTGTGTGTGTGTGTGTTGTTTTAGGGTTCAGTTACCTGTACACTTAGAGTGTAGTCTAATACCAGTGTATTGCTGACTCTGGTTCTCTGCAGTCTGCACACAGTATTCCCTGTAAGTGTACATTAGAAGTGCAGTGTGCTCATCTTAAGGTGTGTGTCAGCTGTACGTGGTGTAATCACAGTATTCACTGTTGGTGTGAATCAGGAGTGCAATGGGATCACATTACATTGTATTAATTGGCTGTGCATGGTCTAGTCACAGCTTTCCCTGTAAGTGTGCATTGAGAATGTTGAGTAGTTGCATTATTTTGCATAAGCTCAGCCTTGCATGATGTACTCACAACATTCCATGTAGGTTCTTTGGAAACCCTGCATGACACAGTCATAACATACTCAGTAGTTGTGCACTGAAAAGTACAGTGTGGTCCCATTATGGAAGCTGCACAGATGCCAGCATATGCCATTGTGCAACAGTAGTGATGCTATTTGTTAAAATAACTTAGCAAGGATATACACTAAATCATCCTGGAAGTATGTGCTCCATGTACCTTGTTCCACATATTTACTTGTACATATATGCACACATGTGTACATGTCCTAACTTACAGTAATGGATATGTCACTCTGCCATGTGTGCAAATGTACCCTTATGTGTGATAATACTGTTGAGCACTAGGTCATGTCTGGTTCACTAAGGAGGCTTGAATAATACATCAACACTTAAGAGATTGTAGACTGGCAGTTGCATTGACTCACAGGTGACTGTCCATTGTCTGATATCTGATGTAAGACACCAGTGACTGGGACAATGTGCATCACTAACAAATATGCCCACAGTCAGGTACACTGGATATTGCTTTATGTGTATGTGAGGTATTTATTATATTAAACAAGCTGTGCCAAGCATTTGCATGTTATATCTGAGGCACTGCATCATCACTGTTGACAAGTATGTACTGCCATGGCATCAGCATACAGTATGCATTGTGTTTGGTAGTAAACATGGATGCAGTTACTGAGACTCAGGAGGATCCACACATGGCACAGTACAGCAGTAGCTTCTGGGAACTGTCCATCTGGAGGTGGAGGAGGCTGGGGAGTGGGCAGTGAGAACTCTTCACTGGGTCAGAGCAAACCTGAGGCAGGAAATTGACAGTCTGGATGAACTGGCTGATTAAACTCATTGTGACTTTTCAGAGATCTATCATGAGATCCACTAATTTGCAGAAAGTAACAAATTGCGATGCAGATTTTCTGTAATGTAACTGACCTCCCACTGGTGATGCTGAATATACAGTAGGCCTTTGTCAGGGGTCTGGAGACAATTGTGTCTAGATATAGGGTTTTAATCAAGTTGACCAGTCAGCACAAAGGTGTTACATAGGTAAACCTACCCACCCAGTCTAAAATGGTGTGAGGTCAAAACAATGCTGCCAAAACCTCACTCCAGCGAAAGAATGGAAGGACTTGCAATGCAATACAATGCAATGCCATCCACTGTCCAACAAACCCTGGTGAGCAATGTTAGCACAGATGTTATGCCATTTCTTTTGGCTTCTGCAAATCCTAATACAGGAATTTTAGTGTTGCTACTGCCATGCCTGCCTCAGGCTGGACGTAGAGCCCAACCATGCCTACTTACTCTGCTGCCTGCAACACTGGACAACACTTGTTAACTGAAGGAGTGGACCAGACAAGCTATCATGTAACTCTCCCTACTGAAAGCTGTTGGGAAGGAATTTTGATTTCACAGTTTTAGCAGTTATTTGTAATTTTTAATTTTTGGTACTTTAATAATATATCTTTAATATAAACCAATATGTCAATTGGGATGTATTTTATTAATAAGCCTTGACAGGTGATTCATTCTGCATTAAAGGTATGTTTGGTTATGATATGTTTTCCAATTGTCAAGTGGATACACACCAGTTATAGTATATCAGCAATGGCTAGGGGTCACTGTGTTACTATATTTATCGTGTAGCCATGCAGTTCATCTAGGTTTCACAACATGGCCATAATGCATTCATAAATACAGGATGTCAAGAACAATAGTTGATCGTGCTCATATGTGCATATTCTTTTGGCTTGCAAATTGTGTCATAGTGTTTCCGGTTCTGTCTTCTTACATTTGGTTACTCATGCTTTATTTTTTCCAAATATTTTAGGTTTCCAATCCCATGATGGGAATGAACCCGATTCTAAGTCAGGGTATGATTAGAGTTCATGAAATTAGTATTGCTTCAGTCTTTGATGTTAGTCAAGAGTGTTCATCTCAGCATGCACAATATGAAGAGGAGTCCGAATGGGGAAATGATAAGTCAGCAAGCAAAGGAGAGTAGTACTGCTGAAACTGAATTCACCCTCAAGTCTTGGTGAGTACCTTCATGAGTTGGACCCTGTTTTTCACAAAGTCTCACCAAGACGACACTGATATATAGACTGTATTTATATAGCATATATCGTGGACAGAAGTAGGTTAAAAATTAAAAAAGATAGCTGGTTGCACAAGACCCAGGATAAAAAAGTGCCCAATCCTGGTAGACACGCTAGTACCAGGTCTGGAAAAGATGGTAGCGTAGAATCCTCAAAATACAGAAACACGACTACAATGGAGTCAGTCCAGACCCAAGGAGAGGGTGTCCCCCCTGTTGTAGAAAGGAGTAGCAATTCAAAAAATCACAAAAACTGATAGACCTAAGAAAAGCCATAGAGACGATAAAGTGGACTCTTGATGATAAGAAATAAATTATGTATTGTTACTATTTTGTAAAAAGCCTAGAATTTCCAGACAAAAAAATGATACAAAAGAGAAAAATTAGAGGAAAGAAAAATACTTCCACAAGAAAAACTGTCAGAAGCTTCAAATAAAAATGCGTATTCATTAATGCAAAATATTTGAAATGCTTGAAAAAAGAAGCATCTGAGGAAGTGCAAAAATATAAACAAAAAAAACCTAGTGATTTTTGAAAAGTATAAAAAGGAAATATGGACATGGGAAAGAAAGACAGATTTGATATAGTGCAATATTTATGCAAAGGAGAAAGCCAAATACCAAATTAATCAATATAGAGAAGGCAGCCCCAAAGATATTCGAAGAGAAATACAGGCAAAGGCATCCAGATATGTAAAGTTTCACAATAAAAAAAGTATCACAAAGTGGGAATGTAAAAAAGATTATTAATGCAGAAGTTAAAACAATAGAAGTTGAAGTTATGGAGTGCCTGCAAAGTGAAGGATTTGGTGTAGAAGATCTAACACGGGTTATATCACAGCATGATAGAGTGAATCCCCAAAGTAAGGAGAAGCAGGAAGATCAGGAGACATCTGCAGAAAAAATATGGACATGGGAAAGAAAAAGAGATTTAATATGGCATAACATTTATGCAAAGGAGAAAGCAGAACTAACCAATACAAAAAGAGCAGCACCAAAGATATTTGAAGAGAAATACAAGCAAAGGAATCTGGACATGGAAAACTTTACAATACAAAAAATAAGACAAAGAGGAAAAGTAGAAAAGGAGATTAGTAATGGAGATGTTAAAGAAACAGAAACTGAGGTTATGGAGAACCTGCAAAGTGAAGGATCCTGTGTAGAAAATCTAATTCAGAAAGCACCACAACAGGATAGAGCAATGGAAACCCCAAATTAAAGGGAAACCAGTGGAACGGGAAGCAATTGGTCAGGTGCCATATAAAGATATTTTGGAGTCTTCTACAGGAAACCAGTATAAACATTCACTTGAAGCTGGACAGCAAAGGAAGGAACAGGAAACTGTTGAAACTCTGATGCAGTCAAAGTTGAGGAGTCATAGGCTAATGAGTTCCCATATGACAAAGCAATGGATGGCACAGGATGAAATTGAAGAGAATCTCCCACAGGAAGATGCTATAGAACTTTCTATAGAATGCCTGCAGGAAATGGAAAACAAAAAATGTGCCCTCAGTTTTGAAGAAAATGAGCTAAGAGAAGAGTTGCTTGATTTAATAGACATGGATAGACATATTAAGATCAATGAAAGAAATAGACTGCAGAAGGTCAATAAAACCCAAAAAGTCAGTAGTTTGATAAAACAAATGAACACAGTAATTAGGACTGTCTATAGAGATCCATTCGATATAACTGAAGTAAACAGGATATATTACTGTGCAGCTAAATTAATAACTGATAAAGTTCTACCACAAGAATATAGGGTAGTGAGGGGAAAGGAAGGGGAGAAATTGAATACCATCATGGAAGCATCAAATAGAGGAAACTATAAAGTAATTAAGACAAGAAGTGTTACTTTTAGAAGACTTTAGAAGAGGGAAAAGAGCAACAAAAACACTAAGAAAGATAGATGTGATAAAAGCAACGCATAGTATTAGAATAGACCAGAATCTATTTATGCACTATCGCAAATAACAAACTAAAAATATCTGCACAGGCGGAAAAACATAGAAGATACACAGATAAATATAAAGGAAAAGTATAAAATAAGCAATTTATTGATGACCCAAAAAAAGTTTTATAGAGAATTGAGAAACAAGATAAAAGGAATTGAAAGACTGCCAAAAAAAGAAGAAATAGATACATTTTGGTGATCTGTGAAGATCCTATGGAACATAACAAAGATGTTAAATGGATAAAACAAGTAAAAGAAAGAATAAGAAGTTTAAAGGTACAGGATATGAAATGGGATGAAGTAACAGACAGAGAGGAGATTGAAATGCAATTAAGAAAAGCTTCTAACTGGAAAACCCCAGGCCCAGATGCAGTACCTAACTTTTGGTTAAAAGTATTAACATCTTTGCGCTAAGATTTAGCCATGAGTAAGAATTATTTATATGAGCAGCCTGAACAGACACCAACCTGGCTAACAACAGGAAAAACAATGCTCCTACTTAAGAGTGAACCTGCAAGCTACCCTAAAAATTATAGACCAATAACTTGCCTTCTGACGATGTATAAACTATATATCGGAACTGATGCCAACAGAGTTTATAGTCATTTAGAAGAAAACTCAATTATGGCAGTAGAACAAAAGGGCAATAAAAGAAAGTCATATGGAACAAAGGCTTAATTTGTTGTTAAATAAAGCCATAGCAGAGAACTGTAAAAAGGGGAAGAATCTAATATGGCATGGACTGACTACAAAAAAGCATTTGACAGTATCCCACATTCATGGATAAAAGAGTGCTTAAAAAATATAAGATACACCCTACACTGATTGACTACATTACAGTGACCATGAAATAGTGGCAGACCACTTTATAATTAAGCCACAATAAAGGACAAATTATTACCCCAGTTATACAAGTTCAAAGGGAGCTATTACAGGGTCACTGTCACCACTGCTATTCTACCTTGCCCTTAACCCATTAAGCTGTTTACTTAACTTAGGCCATAGCTATAATTTGGCTCCTAGAAAACAACAAAGTGTAAAGACTTCTCATCTTCTCTGTGTCAATGACTTAAAACTGTATAGCTTATCAGATGAGGAACTGAAAGCACAACTGCAAGTTGTCAAAACTTTTTCAGATGATATAAGAATGTTTGGTCTTGATAAATGTGCAAAAGCAACCTTTACAGCAGGAAAGCTGCAGCACCAAGAAAATATCAGTTTGGCACAGGAATGTGATATAAAGGAACTTGAACAAGAGGGAGTGTATAAATATTTGGGAATTGATGAAGGATCCACAGTAAAACATGAACACATGCAAATAAAACTTAGTAAAGAATACTTTAGAAGACTTAAATTAATCCTGAAAACAGCATTGACATCTAAGAACAAAATCCAAGCTATAAACCAGTTTGCTCTACCTGTAATAACTTAACAGTTTTGGAGTGATTGACTGGCCCCAAAATGTGTTGGATAGATTAGATAGGAAAATGAGAAGGATGCTTCATGCTAACCAAATGATTTATAAAAATCAATGCATACCAAGACTATATATATATATATATATATATATATATATATATATATATATATATATATATATATATATATATATATATATATGGTTCCCTATCAGAAGCCTGAAACACTATAAGCTTGAAAATCAAAATCCTGAAACCAAAAGCCTGAAAATTCAAAAAATCCTGAAACTCAAAATCCTGAAAACACAAAATGGACATACTGACGCCATTGTGGCTTTGCTATTGTTAGCCCTGTGGTGTTAGGTCATGCTGGGTTCAGGTAAGTGTCGGTTGGTTTTATGTTAGGGTTAGGGGTGAGTTAGGGTTAAGGTTAGGCATGTATGCAATAGTGACAAATATTGGGGTTAGGCGGTTTAAGTGAGTTAGGGTTAGTGCGGTCAGGTGAGTGTGCGATAGTGACGGACCTTAGGGTTAGGGTTAGGGTCAGGGTCAGTTGGTAGATATTAGTGTCTTTATAGTGACATATTAGCATTATTTGTGTTTTCAGGATTTTGAGTTTCAGGATTTTGGGTTTTCGGGATTTTGAATTTTCAGGCTTTTGGTTTCAGGATTTTGATTTTCAAGCTTATGGTGTTTCAGGCTTCTGATAGGGAACCATATATATATAAGAGAGAAAATTAAACAATATATATATATATATATTATATATTATATATTATATTCTGAAGGAGGGATGGGCCTCCTTGAAATTGATTGTATTGATTGATTGAATTGATTATATGTATAGAACTTCAATCGTGGGACTCCACACATATCTGCTGACCTCACAAGACTCAGACATAGTGAAAGTTTTCATACGAGGAGAATAAATCTAAGATGACTTCTCTGCTTAATCTAGCAGAAGCATATCGACATTAAGCAGGAATGGAAATCAAACTAGAAGTAGATAAAAATCAAGCAGCAACTGAATGTGCCAAAAAACAAAAGAAAGAATATGAGGTAAAGGATGTGATGAGAAAACAAGAAATGAGGAAAATGCATAAATATAGTTTCAAGTATAGAAAATTCTGGAAGGACCTCATGTTGATCAGGAATGGTTAAATAGAGGTGAATTCAAACCAAGAGATGAAAGGTTAATATTGGTGGCTCCAAGATAGTAGGCTTCGTACACGTCAGTTTTCAAAGTCCTTTGAACATGGGGAAGAAACAAACAAATGTAGGTTTTATAAAACCTAATTGGAAACAATCACACACTTCATTGCTGGTTGTGACATACTAATGGCAGAAGGACTGTAAATTAAAAGGCATAATAATGTGGCAAGACTGTTGCACCAGGGATTGTGCAAACACTATGGTACTGAAGTGGCTGAAAAACACTGGAAGCCAGAACCACAATGCATCATAGAAAATGATGAAGTTTATATCACATGGGATCACTTATTACCAACAGTTCAAAAGACAGATGCTAGAAAACCGGATTTAGTGGTCCATGAAAAGAAGACAAAAGTAGCATTGATCATTGAAATCACCACACCCAGCGACTGCAGTGTTTTGCGTACAGAGAGAAACAAAGTCATAAAATATCAGGATCTGCAGGCAGAAATGACAGCAATGTGGAGGAAAGATACCCAGACAGTTCCAGTAGCAGTAGCAGCAACAGGCCTTATAAAAAAGAATCTACAATCGTATTTAGATATCTTAGCAATACATGTAACCCCATATGAATTGCAGAAGGAGTCATTACTGGGCACATTGCGGGTGCTGTGAAGAACACTTTTGGTTGACATCAAAGACTGAAATAATACTAATTTCATGAACTTTAATTGTACTTTGACTTAGCAATGGGGTCCATTCCTGTCATGGTATTAGAAACCCAAAAGATTTGGAGGAATTTAAAAAAAGATGCACAGAATCACGTCCTGCTGTAATTCATATATGGTTATATGTATTGGTGTATTTCTAAGTATGACCGTAAATTCATTTTTATTAGACCTGTTGCTCCTACTGCTATTGGAACTGTGTGAGTATCCTTCACCCACATTTTTCTCATATCTGCCTGCAAATCCTGGTATTTTATGACTTTGCATCTCTCTCTTTATACATAAGACACTGTAATAGCTGGATGTACCAATTTCAATGATCAATGCTACTTTTATCTTTTTTTATTCACCATAAGGGCATTATAATGTACACACGTATGTTGCTGGGTCTACTGTATTCATAAAACCACAACATGTTTAGCAACTGTGTTATATTTTACGGTGTCCTATGCTGTAATGTGCATCAATTACAGTTGTTTACATTGGCATACTGGTTCCTATCTAGGTTAGTTCTATCTGACATGGCCTAGCATCTGTCTTCACATTAGTGTTGCAAGTGTATTCTTTAGGAATGTGTGCATTGCACACATCAGGAATATTGCATACTGCCCCCCCCCATTTTGCCACATTGCACACAGTAGTGTTTTTCAACAACTTGGAAGGGGACAGATATTTATAATTTATATGACTGCATGGCAGCACTTGGGCTACAGCTGTTGTGACCATGCATATATGCTTATGCAGTAGGTAGTATGTGTTACCATGCTAAGAAGAAATGCATTCATGGACATCTACAGTACACCATTACTATCCTTGTCAGACACATATTGTGTGATTCATGTCACAATGCATAAACAGAACACATTGATTTCCAAAGCATGATTTAGAGTCTGTTGCACATTCATGTTTGTATGCTGGACTGTCTTTGAGCAACAGGCATACAAGCTGATTTACGTACAATTTTCTCTGCACTTGCATTGTTTAAGATAGTACTGCATTTTATTTATTTGTTTCATTGAATATTAATTGAATATTGTGGGCTCTGTCTCTCTGCAGTTAGCCTACTAGAAGTGTGAAAAGTGATAGCTATCTGGGTTCATTGTAGGTTTTCTCTTCTTTTGATTGTTCTATGTTTAACTCTTGGGGTTTCTTTTTGCCTTATAACCAGTATTAGTCACATCTCTTTGTATTTATTTCTGCTCAGCATCTGAACTGTTGGCTGGCTGCAATCTACCTGCTATCAACTGGACATACAAGCTGATTTAATTAGAATTTTTTCTGCAGTTGCATTGTTTAAGATAGCATTGCATTTTATTTGTTTCATTAAATATTAATTGAATATTGTGGACACTGTCTCTCTGCAGTTAGTTTCCCAGCCTCCCTCCTTGTTCTTGTTTCATAGTTTCATAGTATAGTACTAGGCTATCTGCCCTGGGGCATTTGTAAGCCTAGCCATAGTGATGTGGCTTTTGCCACCCCATGAAATGGTACAAAAATGTACAGAATAAATCTAGAATACTGTGCCTCTGTCTAGTAGTGACACAGTGAAGGTCCTCTTATATAATAGAATTAGTTTACTGTGCCCCTGTCTAGCAGTGACACAGATGTGACCCCCTGGGGTAAACTTACGATCTCCCATCCACTCATTAAGATTTCTCTTAAAGAGAGTCAGTGAGGGGCTCTGCCTAATACGAACTGGGATCCTGTTCCAAAGCATGGGAAGCCTCTGGGTTATGAATCTATCCCTCCAGCATGTCCTATTCATACTTGTGCCGAGGTTTAAGTCTTTAGATCTCATGGTCCTGATGGATTTGGATTTTTTGAGGTGGAGCATGTCCATCAGATCCTGATTGGACATGGCCTTGTACGTCAGGCAGAGATCACCTCTGAGCCAGCTACTGAATAGAGCTGAAGTTTCTTTAGTCTGGCAGAATAAGACATATGTTGGAGACCCTTGATCCTTTTGGTGAGGTACTTTTGTGGTCTTTCCAGCTGTTGCAAGTGCCGGGTGAGGTACATACCAAATGGGGCATTGTACTCAATCATGGGTCTGATGAGGGAGGAATATAGGGGTACAATGACATCCTTGGATCTGGATGTGAAACCCTTCATGATGAGGTGTGCAAGGTAGAATGTTTTTCTAACCACTTTGGCAACGTGGGTGTCAAATGAGAGGTCGCTGTCTACTTGGGTCCCTAGGTCTCTGATTACTTTTTCCATACTCAGTGGGTTGCTGTCTATGTGATAATTTGTGGGTACTTTGTTTTTTCCAAAAGGGATGACTATACATTTTTTGGCATTTAGTTTAAGGTCGTGACTACGGCACCAGTTATCCATTTCAGTGAGGCCTTTTTGTAGGATGTGTGTATCTGCTGGTGTATCGACTATGGTGCCTAGTTTGCAGTCATCTGCGAACTTTGTCAGCCACAGCCCTCCCACGTTTGCTTTAACATCTGTGAAATAAATGTCGAACAAGAGGGGTCCCAGGACAGATCCCTGTGGGACACCACTTGTGACTGGCTTTGAGTCTGACATTGCTCCAGAGATTTTAACTTTATGGGTTCTGTCCTTTAGCCAGTTTGCAACCCATCTAGTGACATAAGGGTTTACTTTTGAGCTGTTTAGCTTATCTATGATGCCTGAGTGGGGTATTGTGTTGAAGGCCTTAGCCAAGTCCAGGTATGCTGTATGGACTGCTTTGCCCTCATCAATGGCTCTAGTGACTGTTTCGAAAAAGTCAACCAGGTTTAAAAGGCAGGATCTGCCCTTTACAAAGCCAAACTGGGTGGGGTCAAGCGTCTGTAGGTCCCCTATGTCTCCGTTTATGAGTTCCATAATGATTCTTTCTATAGCTTTGCAGACCAGGCTAGTCAAGCTTATGGGGCGGTAGTTTCCAGGGTCTGTAGAGGCACCCCCCCTTGTGGAGTGGGACCACTGTTGCTGAGTGTTCAGGTACATATCCCGAAGTAAGGCTAAGGTTAAATAACATTTTTATGTGTGAGTTTAGCTCCTCTTGGAGTTCACGTAACACGCACCCCGGGATACCGTCAGGTCCCATTGATGTTGTGTTTTTTGCTTTGTTTAGGGCGGTTCTCACTTGGACATCTGAGATGACAGGGAGATTACATTCAGCTGGAATAAGTATTTCTTCTTTTGGGGGTGAAGGAGGCGAGAAATTTGCACTGAACCTGTCAGCCAGAATGTTAGCAATATCTGTGGGTTCATTGTATTTTTTGTTGTTGTGAACCAACTCTGAGCATATCTGAGGGTTTCTGCCCAGGTTTCTAACATAGCTGAAGAAGGCTTTGTGGTTATCTTTAGTGTCCTTAGCAATTTTTCTCTCAAAGTTTGCCTTGGATGTTTTTATGAGAGAACGTAGTTTTCTGCTAATGTTGGTCAGAGATGTCTTCCCTTCATGGGATTTCGCTCTGACGTGCAGTAGCTTCCTTCTTTTGTTATACAATTTGTTTATGGCTGAGGTCCACCAGACAGGACGCTTACATTTGGTGGAGAGGGACTTGGATTTGTTTGGGATTGCATGATCCATGCATTCTTGGAGATGCCCAAGGAGATGTTGTTGTGGTGTTAATCTTGGTGGCTTTGGAACTGCCCGCCCCAGCTGTAAATTTGTTTTTGGACACTCCTCCTGAGCCCATCTCATTTGCTCAACTGAGTACAGTGAGATCATATTTTGATTTCAGAAACTCCTACCAGTCCCATCTGTTCTGCTGTGTACAGAGAGAGCACTTGGGAAGGACAACCCCTACAGTCTCTTATTCTGCTCTGTTCCCTCCTTCTCCACTAAAAAAGAAAAAAGAAAAAGAAAAAAGTTATTTATACTTTATTCAGCTTCGCTTACTTAACTGTCTTCTGACTTATTACCTTAGCTTGCTGTTCTGTGTGCTCTGAAATGTTCAAGTGCTCTTATTCTGCACTTATTACTGCTTGTTAGTAACCTGCTTAATATTCTAAGCATCTTAGTTTTGATTGTAGCACTTGTGATTCAGGCCATTTATTTTACATTTAGGGTGTTTGGAGACAAACACTTATCAAACACTGTTCTCTATAAGTCCACCAAGTATTCAGAGCACTATTTCTGGACAATTCCCATCAATTTCTCCTGCCAGTGTGGTCGACATGGGCATACTGAGACAGTGTAACAACTACCTCATGCTCATGGGCAGTCCCCTTCTTCTAGCACATAATTCTTTGACTTCCGAGAGATGCATCTACATCAGTAAGCTGGAATCCATGCTCTCTCACACCACAGTCAGTACTCCTGGCAAAGAGGAGATTGCCAGTACAAGCACCACACCACCCACATTACAGAGTCACACACCCACCTATGCAGGGGTCCTCAACAAAATTTTACCTAAACAACAGAGACCCCCAAAACACACTCACAAACATTCCACACACAACACCAATTACATCACACACAGCAGTCAACACTCCAGTGTCTCACAAATACAGCCCATTAGACATAACAATAAACCAACACAGTCCATAAAGCATAACAATAAACCAAACATACTAGTCATTGGCAACACACACTGATGTCCCCCTCACCAGGCTCAACAAGGAAAAGGTTGTGGCCAGCTGTTTGTCAAGCGCTAGAATCTGCCACATCACACACGCACCTAAGTCTCTCCACAACAGGTATAAGTATGACTCTGTCATTCTCCACGTTGGTCTGAATGACCTGAGATGTGCCTCCCTGAACTATATGAAGAGAGACAAGATTGAGCTCTCAGAGTATATGCTCCAGGCAGGTATGTCCCTAGCCCTAAGCAACATCCTACCTTCACCAAGAATGATACCACAATACCAACAAAAAATGTTTAACTTCAACAATTGGCTTAGTTTCTGATGTCTTTCTAAGGGGATCCAGTATCTGTCTGTGTGGGATGACATGGTTGATAGGCCTCAGCGCTTTGCCAGAGATGGCCTCTAGCTGTCACCCCTGGGTTTCTGGATCTTGGCCAAAGCTCTTGCCTCCCCCATTGTGCCTTTTTTAGGCAATGTCCCAAAGACAAATCTTCCAACATAAAATATCTGTCCAAAAGCAAATTGAAGGTCATACCGCTCAATGCTAGGAGCCTTAATCTGAAAATACACTCATTGAAGGCTCTCCTCAAACTGGAAGATGCTGATGTCTGTGCAGTCACAGAAACTTGGTTCAGAGCTGCAGAGAGCATCCCTGCTTACCAGGCTATACCTCATTCCACACTTTCTGACCCCAAAATGAGGTTGGAAAGACTAAGGGTGGTGAAGTCTCTATCTTCATTAAGGACAGGCACACCACCAGGCTGGTTTACCAGCATGATGCACTGGAATTACTCCAGGTGCAACTGACAGTTGGCAAGACATCCATCCAAGTTATAGCCAGCAATAGACCCCCCTCCATGTTTCAGGACACCCACACCTCCTACCTGGACCTACTAGACTCCATCAAGGTACCCCCTAACACCCTGATCCTTGGTGACTTCAACTACCCCACCATAGACTGGGTGAACTATTCTTGCACTAATGTACTCACCCAACAATTCCTTGACTTCATTAGTTCTAATGCACTATATCAGCTGGTCTCATCCCCCACAAGGGGAGATAACATACTGGACCTGGTTCTCACCAATATGGCTGACCGCTTCACCACTACCATAGTATGTACTTCTCTGGTGAGATCAGATCATCAGTCTGTCTCATTTGAAGTTTCTATCCCATCCAACCCCTCCCCAGCTGTAACCAGGCTAAAAAAAATCTCAAAAGTTGACTACAACCTCCTAAGGGAGGGTATCAGCAACTTCACACCACCACCACCCTCAGATGATGCAGACAACTATGCTGAACAGTACACAAGTGCAGTATGCAATCACCTATACAACTGCATGTACTCAGCCATACCCAACAGAACTAACATCTGCTTCTCAAGGAAACACAACCCTGTCTGGTGGACATCCTCTATCAACAGGCTTTACAACAAAAGGAAGAAACTGTTGTCCAAGGGTAAAAAGGAACAAATTCTAAATTGGAAAAATTTCCTTCTCTGCCTCAACAAGCAAATTAGATCACTAGTGAAAACCTCCAAAGCCAATTATGAGTTGAAACTAGCCTCCAAAACAAAGGGAAACCACAAGTCCTTCTTCAGTTACATTAAGAACCTCCTGGCAAAGCCCAGGTTTGTTCCAAACTAGTACTTAATGATACCACTTACACTGATCCTGCTGACTTAGCCAACCTGCTAGCTAATAGGTTCAGTGCAAACTTCACCCCCTTATCACCCCCCAAAGGTCCAGTCGACATCTCTGATACTTGTCCCCCACCTCACATCTCCATAGATCAAGTTTTAAAGGCCCTATCCAAGGCAAAGAATGCAGCTTCCTTGAGACCTGATAATCCCAGGCTGTATTCTGCTGCACCATCTCCAGCAAGAACTAGCTTCTTCGTTGAGCACCCAATTCAACCACAGCCTAATTACAAGCTTCATTCCAGCAGAGTGGAGAACTGCCATTGTCATTCCCTTGCACAAAAGTGGTACCACTACTGACCCATGAAACTATCATCCCATCAGCTTGACAAGTCTGATCTGTAAAGTCATGGAGCGTATTATTATGGATCTTATAAACAAGGGCATAGGCAATCTCCAAGCACTTGAGACCACCCAATTTGGATTTGTCTGGGGCAGATCTTGACTATTGAACCTAGTTGACTTCTTTGAGACTGTCATCAAGGCCCTGGATGAGGGAAAGTCAGTACATACAGCTTACCTTGACCTGGCCAGTGCCTTTGACACAATTGTCCACTCAGGCATTATCAAACAGCTAACACAATTGGGTGTTAATCCCTGTCTAGTCAGATGGGTGGCAAACTGGCTCACAGATAGGACCCACAGGGTCAAAATAGGCACCACCACCTCCAACAGCAGACCTGTCACTAGTGGTGTTCCCCAGGGATCTGCCCTAGGACCCCTACCATTTGGCATATACTTCTCAAAGCTCCAGACAAAGCCAAAGGGCCTGTAGTTGACCAGGTTTGTGGATGACTGTAAGTTGGGTGCTGTCATTGACTCCCCAATTGATGTTAACATACTGCAAGAGGGTCTCACAGCTACAAATAACTGGTGCCAAAGTCATGGCCTTAAGTTAAATGCAAAAAAATGTATTATCGTACCATTAGGCAAAAACATGGCCCCCTACTGATTACCACATCAACAGCAACCTCCTAAGCACACAACCTGTTGGGTTGACAACAATCTCACATTCGACCATCATGTAGCAACAGTGGTCAGAAAAGCCTTTTACTTGGTTCATCTCATAAGTAAAGGGATTGCATCCAGAAAAAAAGGAGGTTATTACATCTCTGTACTCCTCCCTTATTAGACCTATAATTGAGTATAACGCCCCATTTGGTATGTACCTTTCCAAACACCTGCACCAACTGGAAAGGCCACAGAAATACTCACAAAGAGAATCCATGGCCTCCAACACTTATCTTATGTGGACAGGCTTAAATCACTATCACTCTACTCGGTATCGTACAGTTTGCTCAGAGGTGATCTGTGTCTCGCCTACAAGGCAATATTGGACCCTGCCCTACTAGACATGCTCCATATCCATAAGTCTAACTCCTCATGCATTACCCGCACAATAGGCCTAAATCTAATATGCAACATCAACAAAACCTGCTGGAGAGACAGGTTTGTCTCCCAGAGGCTGCCCCATTCTGGAATAGACTTCCCATACATGTCAAACAGAGTACCTCACTGACACTCTTCAAGCGCCACCTTGATGAGTGGATAGGAAACCATAAATTTGTCCAGGGGTTCCACCTTTGTCCCTCATTGACAGGGGTGACAGGTGCTGACTGAGGTTTCTTTTTTGGGGATAAACTCTTGGGCCATTAGCCTAGTAACCTCCTATGAACCTATGATCCTCTGTACCATTGCTGCTGTCTTCTAGTAAGTGCTTTATACACTTATTCTGCTCGGTGTTCTTATTTGAAATCTCTTATATTTAGTGTTGAAATTCCCATCCTATATTTATTCCTGAGTATCATGCAGACATTGAATAATGTAGGTTTAAAGCATTCTAGTATTTTCTCCAGCTATTATCTCCTGATATTATTGCATTCCTATTTCCTCTGGTCAGCTGACCATAAACATTACTTCTTACTCATCTTCTTCACTAAGAAAATTATGTTTGTGTACAGATATAAGGATGACAGACTGTCAGAACAGAGAAACAATAGTTGCAAGTGTAGCAGGGCTACAGTTACATTGTGGCATGCATAATCCCATGATTCACATATGTGCAATGGCAATCAGCTAAGAGTTACACTGCACCTGTACGTAAATAAGCTAAGTGTGAACAAATGGCGTTGATTCCATATGATGTTAACCCTGCGACAAAACACCCACAGCAGCTTCACATGTCTTGACAGGCATAACATAATTAAAATCCACCATAGTTATCTGCAGAAGAAATCATATGCATGTAAAGTCATGAATGCTTTTAGTTATTTTTATTAAGTGGCTGCAGTTTACCCAGAGTGTCCTTATATGAATACCCAGTCAGTCCATTTATATGATTGAAAATGGGGAAGACAGGAAAACTAGAGCGAGAGAGAGAGAAGGCAAGGAGGCAAGGGACACGTAAAAGAGATTCATTAAGAGAACTGTGCAGGAGGAGTAGGGGGAAGAGGAGGGGCACTATGTTTTTGTGTGGAATATATCTACCATTTTCCAATTCTTTTAAAGGGGAAAGTTAAGGAAGGAGTAAGGTTCAAGGACGTAGGAAAGAAGATTAAGAAAGAGTTGAAAAGAAGAGATGCATAAAAGACAGATGACACACACAGGAGCACCATGATGAACTGATGCTGTGGGGACAAGACCTACAGATGGTAGACATACAAAGAACAGGGAGGAGATGTGGAAACTAGCTACCATCCCAGTCCAGTAGGGTCTATATTAAATGAGTGAACTCTTAAAATAGCAAACGCTGATTTATCGACCCTTTAAGAGCAAAAGCTGACAATCCCAAAGACACGGAACAGCGATTTTTTTCCCAGGTAAAAAAATCATTGGGCCGTTTTCGGGACTTTGCCATTTCCTCCACTATGGTGCGATCTTGGAGTTGATATATTTAAGTAGGGGGGGGTATGTTGGGGGCACAGCCTCTCACATCGGGGGATGTGTGTGGCAAAGCCCACCACTTTATTTTTTTTTTTTTCTTTTGTGGAACAGAGATTTTTTTCCCCTGGGAAAAAAAATTGCTGTTTCGTGTCTTCGAGATTGTCAGCTTTCGCTCTTAAAGGATCGATAAATCACCGTTCACTGTTTTAAATGTTCACTGGTTTAACATAGACCCGTCCAGTAGACCTCAATTATCACCCCTCCCCAATGGATCAGAAAAGGGGGACGTAATGGTGTGAGAGTAGAGGCCTCTATTGACTCAATGGTCAGAGCTGACTAGGTCAGTGAGTCTTGTATCCGCTGGGGAAGAGATTGTTAAGGTTACAGGTGCCTCCTCAACACTCTCTCAACTGCTACATTAACCAGTCCCCGAAGCTCATGTTGTTCACTGCTTGTCAGGCTGCCTCACTCCAAGGGGCCCACAGGGGTTGAACCACTGCTCCCACCTTGTGAAGATGTCCCTGGGCAGACAGAAGGAGGAGTTGAGCATACTCTCATCTGGCAGACATGTGGATGACTGCCCTTGGGCCCTCTGGACTGGTAAAAAAAATAACATAAAAGGGAGAGAACAAGGGGGAAAAAATGAGAGAGACAGAGAGAGACTGAGGCAAGAAATGGACCTATAAGTACTCTGAAAAAATTGAAATATATTTAATAAAATTAAATTAAACATTTATTTATTCATAAACTGTTATTAAGCAGTGTTACACATTTTTCACTTCTTGAAAAGCTGCATTCTGAGTTCTGAGAACTATTTGTTGATGTCACTTATTATTATTTCTTTGTATGTGATATGAATTGTTAACAACTTTATTGCTTTATTGATTAATGCAGCACTATATTACTGTTTAACTGACAGTTATAGTGTCAATTCCAGTGTAGGCATTACTGATATATAATGCATTTCCTTGTAATTCAGTAGCTCAGTGACATTCAGAAGTGTACCTGACTCAATCAGCACCCTGTGCCAGTAACAGGAATCACTGCCCCTCCCCCTAAGCCCTAGCTGATTCAATCAGCACCCTGTGCCAGTAACATGAACCAGTGCCCCTCCCCCTCAGCCCTAGCTGACTCAATCAGCACCCTGTGCCAGTAACATGAACCAGTTCTCCTCCCCCTCGGCCCTAGCTGACTCAATCAGCACCCTGTGCCAGTAACAGGAACCATTGCCCCTCCCCCTCGGCCCTAGCTGACTCAATCAGCAACCTGTGCCAGTAACATGAACCAGTGCCCCTCCCCCTCAGCCCTAGCTGACTCAATCAATACCCTGTGCCAGTTACATGAACCAGTGCCCCTCTCCCTCAGTCCTTCAAGTGAATATGTGCTAAATTTGACATAAGTAGCACTTTTTTTGACTGGGGGTCTCACAGCCAATTCTGGTAAAATAAATCAGGAAATGCGGTAAGGTCTTGTGATTTTTATTTTTACCCTTTGGTAGGTGATTGGTATTTATGGCACCTTGTGGTAGGCAGGCACTGTGAAAGGTAGGTAAGATAAAGTGGAATAACAGCAGTCAGAGTTAAATCTGGCTTTAACAGTCTTCAAAAAAAAAAAAAAAAATATATATATATATATATATATATATATATATATATATATATATATATATATATATATATATATATATATATATATATATATATATATATATATATATATATATATATATATATATATATCGTGCACAAAGTAGGGCTTGTATGAGTGTGAATGAGGTGTGCTGGCAATCACACGTTCAAGAGCTCCACTCAGCACGCCCATGGCAAGCCAAATGTAGTCACAACTACAAGAGGGGTTAGACATGTGCTACAATGCAATTCGTGCAACTAAGTGCCGTGCCACTGAGCCTAATCTACATAAGAACATCTTAAATCAACCCCAACTTCCACCATCTGGCCACAGGTCACTATTTTAAGTTTCTGCAACAGTTCATAAAAGGGGTGATTGAAAACCATTTATAAGCAATAAGGATAAGCATAAATAAAAAAAGGCAGTTATCACTGTAATTCAATACAATGTTGTCAACAGTAGCCTATATGCACTGGTAAAATATGACAGCTAATAGTAGATGGATTGTAAGTACAATGTTTGGAATTGTGTAAGGTGTTATCTTCAGTTCTATCTACATGTGACAAGTGGCTTACTGCTGACAGTGGTCACTGCCAATGGGTGAAAGACAGGTACAGACTAAAGGACAGCTGATGTAATTAATTATTGGAATATGTGACATATTACATACCCTACTGACTATCACACCCTCACATCAAACACATACAGGCTTATGTATTAGTATTGTAGCACAGGAATAGAAAACACAGGCAGGTTGGAAAAAAACAACAGCAGAATTCAGAAGTAGTGATGCAACATGGGTGTCACCTTTTATTTTATTTGTGTAATGCAGTGGCATGCATTGTACACATTTTTTAGAAGTATCAAACAAGGATTGCAGATGTCATTTTGTCACTTTTGTCAGAATATGTGGCTGCATGTTACAACATGATGCAAAAACAGAGAACAAGACACAGGACAGGCAGTTTCAGTCTGGAGCAGAATCAAATGCTTATGGATGCTTTGAGGTGTATGGAAAATTCATTTCTTTAAAAATGGGGACCAAAATAGGCAGATTGAAAGAGAGCGAGAGCTAAGGTGGAGAATCAAGTGGTGGCTAACATTAATGCTAAGTCTGAAAAATAAACTGCAGTTCTGAGGAAGAAACAGCAAATTAAATTCTCTCTTACAGCATAAAAGTATTTTTGCAGGCCTACACCCCCTTGAATCCCCCTCGAACAGAGGGAGCTGTGCTCTTCGGTACCACTACCAGTTATATATACTTCTTAAGTTTACTATAGCTCAGATAATGGGGAAGACTCCAAAGAACCATAACATCAGATTTAGTATATATTTTCCCTACTTGCACCTGCAGTTCCACTGTTCTAAGCATTGCATTCACTGTCCTCAGAATTTCAAAAAGCACTACTACTCATGACAAAAAAAATGATTTTCAGACAAATGCTAAGGTCGGATAGATTCAGAGATATCAGCAGAACTAGTCCACTGTAACTTAAAGACTATACAAAGTGTGGTTCATGTTTGTTACAATTGTCAACATTAGTGACCTCTATTCATCATCTACATGTTGGGTTAGATTTTTGAATATGAATGACAGTGCAAAAAAGTGCCAAAGACAACAAAACTTTAATGTTTTTACACACACATTTACACATCTCTCTCTCTCTCTCGATATATATATATATATATATATATATATATATATATATATATATATATATATAGATATAGGTTTACTATTGAAATTCTGAAACTGCATTCGTCGAATGGTCACAATGGTTGACCCAAAATGCTGAATTTGGAACCATGGGGAAACTGAATACATCGATATCCGTAGTTTGATGTATCTGACATAGTAAGAAGGTGACGGCAGTCACCCATGTTATGCACCTTAATCTACCGTTACACTCTACACTCAATGGTACATTAATTGTACTATTTTGCAGGGGGCTATCCCGCCATACCACCTGCAAATTAAGTATACTAATTCCAAGAGCACACTACAGTGAGGAAATAGTTTACTTCCTTGTTCCTCACCGAACCGCAATCTCTGAACTCAGATACTCGAACTACACTACCCATTCTCTGTAGTGTAGTCGATGTATTTTGCTTTGGCATTCTGCATTTGAAAACTACCATTCGATCACATGTCACTTCGGACACACGCACACATACACACACTCACACACACACACACACACACACACACACACACATATATATATATATATATATATATATATATATATATATATATATATATATATATACACACACACACACACACACACACATTTTTTGTTATTATTCTCATGTCACTGAATGAAAAATCATTGAATCCAAATGCTTGAAAGACAATTTCTCTGAATGACAATTTGTAAGAAATTCCATTTTACTGAATATGGTAGAGCTACTTGTAGTTTTGCAGTAACGAGGTAAAATATATTGTTGTGTGTCTAGAAGCTTTAGCTTGTGCTTGTGGTGACCTCTGCATAATCACTGTTGATGTGGGTCATATATGTGCATTGGCATTGATTCCTTGTGTATGGTATATTCACTTATTCACTTTTCTACACAGTTGTGAGACTATGGAATGTTTATATTTAAATAAGAGAGGTTGGGGGCAAAGCCCCCCATATGGGGGTGCAGACTTACTCCTCTGCAAAACAATCTTCCTGAATACTTTTCTCTTCAGTGTTTTTGATTGCATGATCTTTTAGTTATTCTGAGTTTATTTAAATGGTCTTTCAGTGAAATGGCTTTCAGCTATTTTGACAGACTGAATTGGTTTTCATTGAAATGTTTATTTAACTAGTGGTCCTCAATCAATGTCATATAAAATGATGCACAGCCCAGACTTTTCCTTAGTTTAGAAAGGATATTCAGCAAGGGTTACCACCAGTGCTTCCTAATGCAGGACAGTCCCTAAACAGGCAGTCGTGTCCTAAAAAACGAAAATGGTAAATGTCCTGAGCTTTTAGGACAAAAAGTATTTCCCACGTTTCCTTTAATAGCTGCATAAAACAACTATTTTGTATCTGAAGCAACTAAATATTATATGAAACAGTACAAATTTAAATTCTAATGGAATGAGCTTTTGTTTTGGCAAAAAGTGAAGTCCGGCCCTTTGCACTGGTTATGGGTCCAGCAAAATATCATGCTTCCATAAACACATCCCACTTCAGGCATTTGAAAATGTGGCAGTCTAATGTATAATATAAGAACTGTCAACTTCAACAATCTCATGGCTATGCAGGTATTTGTCCAGGGGAAGGAATGCCACTTTCACTTATTCCATTGCATTTATTCCATTTAAAAGCCTAAGATTCTCAAATATATCAAATCAGTCTTTCATTATATAGGGGAAATCAGGTCAGGCCTCAGCCAAACTCATTCCAGTCTGTGATATTTAGCTAACTGGAATCAACCCAGGTCTCCAAGTGACCTCCTTTGTTGAGCACTGTGTACCTCATCATGTGGGTTTTAGGAAGAGCGGGGATTGTGAGTGGAAGCATGTTTGGTGATATAAGGACTGTCAGGTTGCTGCAGATGTTTATGGTCTAGAAATGAAACAATTGACAAGGGATAAATTCGATATCACTAACTAAAATGAGAAGAAATGCTTTAGAACACAAATACGGTTTATGTGAGAGTGCTACGGGAGAAAAGTAAAGGACAAATACATCTCAGTGACTTTTATCAATAAGTGTGACTGGGTTTAAAGAGGGGGACTGATGCAAATAATCTTTCTCTAGTGTGTAGCAGGCCATATAAAATGAATGTTTTAAAATAACAGGATAGAACCATAAAAATAATATTGGTGAAGAAGGGAATGTGCTCTGTTTAAACATTGTTCCTGATTGCTTATTTACTTTAACTCTGTGCTCTAAAAATTAATGCACTATAGAGCTGAAATGTTTGAATAAAACATATTTATACCCAAAGTTATCTTACTTTAATACTTTCACTAAAGTGACAAAGTAGCAAAAATTAATTTCCATTCAAATCTACTGCAATATTTTCATCTACACTGGGGCAAAGAGCAATGAAAACCTAACTGTGACCCAGATGTCCTGGGAATCATCTAACAATTCTGGAGCTGGAAGAGCTAATGAGGGAGTGTTGGAGCAAGCAGTACTGATAGTGTCTTCCTCATGCTGGGGTGGGGGATGCAGGCTGGTCCACTACATGGCAGTATCCACTCAAAAGGGAAGGTATATGGTATGTAGCGTATGCACCTGGGATGTGCATTCAGCTCTCTAATCTGCATCTTCATGGTAGTATTCAAAGACTGGGTACAGGAATGTACACAGTTACATAGGAAGGCATATCAGGGCTCACATCAGTGGCCATACATGCCAACCACCTGGAGGAGGGGGTCAAAATACAGAAAATCCCCTCATGGCTGGCTAGAGGGTGGCTGCACCATGTCTGGCTTTCATTCCAGCTATGGGGAACAAATGAGCAGGGATGTAACAATGGCTCGATGGTCAGCAGGCACTGAGGATGGAGAAAGCTATTTAAAATATTCTGCAATAATAATCCTAATGCCCATCTTCCAGGTTCAATGTATATGCAATGGAGATAGGGAAAAATCAGTCAAGAAAATGATGGAGTACTCTAATTAGAGGCTTTTAAGGATGTGTATATGAATGCAAATATTAACTAATTAATTGAGGTAAGGTTGTCAGTGAGTTCCTGACAGTTCTTAGCCTTTGGATAATATATGTTGCCAAACAATATTACATCACCATGTTCTTAAAAAATGTAAACCAGAGCTAACTATGACATACAAAATAGTAATTGGTCCCCTAACTGGATAATATTGGGTTACAAACATGTTGAACATTTGAACATGAATCCCAAAGCTTTACCCTTTCTAATCAGAGATATCATTAAAACATATGCTCTAATGGAACATATAAAATTTATATATCATTATTACAAAATCTCGTTAGATCATTAAATCTATTTCAATATATGATGTTCTTACAACCCTTTCATAAAAACCCTAACCTAAGAATCAATAATCAACTTATAGACTTAAAAAACTTCCCACTTATAATAAACTTAACTCTACAAGATATATACCCATATCTGAATTATTCTGCTCATGATCTAAGACAAGAAATGAATCTCCCCAAATCATATTTAGTCATACTGAGGCAGATTAAAGAATTATCTATTAGTTACTTTAAAGGCTTAACTGTTAATAAAGAGAACTTAACAAAATGTACCTCAATATGGCAAGCTCTATCACAAACTAGCAAATATATAACGTCCACCTATAAACTGATAAAGGACATCAAATATCATGATCACCTTCTTGTATCGAACTATTGGAAAGAAAAATTACCATTGGTTGAAGAAAGTAAATTTATAAATGCAATTAACAGCAAAATCAATTTCCCTCCAAAAGCTAACTTTCATCCAACTCATGATATTCAATAATGCATACTACACATGCCTTAGCTTGTATAAATTCAACTCCAAGAACTCTCCAAAATGCCCATATTGTAAAGACGAAACTGTTGACCTCCTTCATATGTTTTGGAGCTGCAAATGTATATATAAACTTTGGAATTCCCTAAAGTTACAACTACAAAAGATGGGGTATCAAAATTCAACGTTATCTTGGGAATTTATGATATTACACATTCCTCCAAATAATACACCTAGATCCCAGGTGGTTGTACTTATGAATATTTTCCTATTAATGAAGCTCTATATAGCTACAAATTGGCTGAACCCAACTCAAACATCTTGGGAAAATTTTAAGATCTTAGCGATAAAACACATATTAGCCCACAAATATGTTATCAATAGCCAAAGTAAACATCCAAATAATCTAAAGATTTGGGAACAAATTTTCAACATTATATTAGCTTAATGCACCAAAATCAGGAAACCCCATTGTTATTTTATTTTATACTATAAAGTATAACCTTTGTAAGAACCATACTATTTCAAGATATTATACCGGATTCACGATGGCTTGCACAGAGTCTACGAGTAGAGTAAGACCCCATGCAGCCATCATGTCCAACGAGCGATCCACGAACAGCCTGTAGGGGCATGTAAGAGAGCTTCTAACATGTCTCCTACACGGAGAGGGCTGTGATTTGCAAATTACCTCACTTGCAGCCGAAAGGCATGCAAATGAGGTAAATTTGCGATCCAGGAAGCAGAAACCTATCCGAGTAGGAGACGTGTTAGCTGCAGAAATGTACTCAGTTGACAACTGAGTACCGTTCTGCAAATACCACAATGGAGCCTTGCCAGCTCCAAATAAAGGTTGCATATGGTTGAGGAAGCATGCCAATAGCCGAATATACGGCCATTGGAAAGTTTCCCTGATGCAAAATTAAAATAAAAATAATTTTTTTTCGCTGATTTCCGATGTTTAAGCGTAGCGCAGCGCCGCGCAAATGGGGTGCGCTATAAAAATCATAAAATAAGGCAATAAAAGCCACAAACATGGAATTTATGAAAATTGTCAAATTTCAATGTAAGGGAATAGCAGGCTGAAGACAACATGGCCACCGAATAGGGGTTACTAAGGGGAGAAGCCCAGTCTAAGACATGTAACCAAGCATTAGTAGGCAATCCTATGTAAATGAGTGTTAGGATAGTGAATCGCACTTTTACATAGCAAATGAGCACAGTCAGTGGAGTGTAGGAGTAGGATATGGGGAGGAACAGAGTAGGAGATAGGTGACATCACAAGGGGGTATGTATGAAAGTAGTGCAGCTCATTGGAGGACAGTGGCATCTGTTAGGTGTCAGTTAGACATCATGGAAAGAGGTGTGTCAACAGGTAGGCCAGGGAAAGCCAAGAAATGGAAGGTGTATACTGTGGATAACACCAAAGTTTCTTGCTGAGCGGGCCTGTAAACTTGAGTAAGACAGAGTGCGCGCGTGGAAGCGTGAGTGCTCGCGTTTAAGCCAGAGTAAGCATGTATAAGGCTGTTGGAAGATCTCTAAACTTGTTTGTGCTAGTGTGCATGCGTTTTAGCCCGAATAAGCAAGTTTTAGTCCGTCTAAGCATGTATGCGCGTGTGTGAGCTGCTGTGAGCAGGTTTGCACTTGTATGCGCATTGCTCCCCCTGAGGAAACAGAAAGGAAAAAGGAAGCACAACAAATAGCAGGAAGCTACCAGGTGATACTAGTAGAGCTAGCAGGTGAAAACAACCCAAATCAGGCAATAACACAGGCAGAACACTAGCCTAGCCCAGCCCAGCACTTAAAACTCTGCAAACAACAGTGCAGTTTGTTTCTCACAAGAGACACTGAAACACTGGAGTATGCTACTAGAAGTGAAAACTGAAAAAGCTTCACTCAGACAACAAATGCTAGGGGGTGCCATTGCTGTTATAAGACGACATATGCAACATGCTGAGGGTGGTGACAATGCAAATGCTGCCGGACAACCCACAGTGAGGAGACGGAAAAGAGTGTACAGGTCCAGGGTCACCTACCAGGGGTTACATGAGCTGGAGATAGTGGAGCGCTATAGAGTGGACAGAGACCTCCTGCAGCAAATTGTTGAGCTGTGCAGGCCAGGCCTCACACACAGAACCAACAGAGGGGAACCCATCCCAGTGGAAACCAAGGTATGTGTTGGCCTAAGAATACTAGCAACAGGTACCTTTCAGAGACCAACTGGTGATATGATGGGGATATCACAGGCATCAGCATCCAGGGTACTGCACCAGTTCCTGGATGCCATGTCAGCATATGTCGGTGATCATGTATATTTCCCCAATTCCCGTGAGGTATTGGCCAGCAATATGCGTCTCTTCCAGCAAATAGCAGAATACCCTGAGGTAGTGGGTGCAATAGACTGCACGCATATATGCATCAAAGCACCAGCCGGTGAGCGGGGTAGGGCCTACATTAACCACAAGGGCTTCCCCTCCATCAACTGCCAGGTTGTGTGTGATGCCCAGGGCATAATAATGAATGTGTGTGCTGGCTGCCCTGGAAGCTACCATGATTCCCATATCTGGTATCTGACACAGCTGTACACAGACATTTGCCAATGGGGACATCCCACATGGTCACTTAGTGGGGGATGCTGGCTATGCACTGGAGCCGTGGCTGATGACACCCATCAGAAATGCACACACACCTGAACAAGAATGCCATAATGAGGCACACGCATAAACACAAAATGTAATTGAGCGTGTGTTTGGGTTGCTCAAGTCACGGTTCCGGTGCCTGGACACATCTGGTGGAGCCTTGCAATACTCACCAACTACATGTACCCAAATTGTCATGGTATGTGCTATGCTACATAATATGATCCTGTGAAAACATCTGCAACAGGACCAGCATAGGCCTGGGCCAAACAGCCCCCCACCGGTGCCAAGGCCATCACAGGCAGAGCATGACTCGGAGGAGCAACAACCTGAGCCTGCCCCAGTAGGCAGAAGGAGGCGTGCCCAGTATGTCTTGGCCTTGGCAAAGAGGCAACGCATAGCACATACACTGGCTCAGTAGGAACCCTGGAAATGATACCTCTCTCTGACTCGCACATATAGTAAAAGGGATGCCTAACTTGACACTACCTGCTTCCAAACATGTATAGGGAATGCAGTATGTGCATCCGACATAGGAAGCCCTGCAGCACCACCTGAGGCATGATTGCCATGTGTTAAGCAATGTAAGGTAGTGCTAAACATTTACCACCATGTTGTATATGCAAACTTGATGACCTTCAGTAGCATCCTACCCTCACCAAACATGAGGCCACAATATGAAGACAAGATGATCAATTACAACAATTGGCTTAAGTATTGGTGTCAGTGAAAGGGGATTCAATGCCTGTCAGCCTGGGATGAGATGCTCGACAAGACATGATGCTTTGCTAGGGATGGATTTCACCTATCACCTGTGGCCTATTGGATATTGCCAAAGGCTCTTGTCACCCCCATAGTGCCTTTTCTAGGTAAGGCTCAAAAGACAAACCCACCTCCATAGGTATCACAAGGGATAAGAAAGTATAAGTAATGCTACTCAATGCCAGAAGTCTAAACTGCAAGATGCATGCACTCCAAACACTCCTCAGCATGGAGAATGTTGATATCTGTGCAGTAACAGAAACCTGGCTCAAGGCTCCCAAGAGCACCCTAGCATTCACAGGTACACCTCATACCATGCTTTACAGCTGCAAAATATGGAACAAACTACAAAAGGAGGGTGAGTATCAATATTTGTCAAAGATACCCACACCCCCAGGTTGGTGGCACAGCATGAAGCATCAGAGACTACCCATGTGTAACCAACAGTGGGTAAAACCGCCTTCCAGTTCATAGCCTGCTACAGACCACCCTCCTAAACCCAGGAACCACACTTGGCCGACTGGAGAACACATGAAAATATGAAGATCTCCCCAAACGCCATTATATTGGGTGGCTTCAACTACCCAAACATACACTGGGAGCATTACCCTAGCTCCAACACCCTAGGCCAAAGGTTCCCAGAATTTATAAACCAAAATGTTATGGAACAACTTGCTACCACTCCCACAAGAGGGCAAAACATACTGGACCTGATCATCACCAACATGGGGACTCTATGCCCAAGACCAGAAGTGTATCCCTCACTGGTACGATCACACCAGATAGTAATCTCACTGGATATTCACATCCCCACCCCAGCCCATGGCCAGAAAACCACAGTGAAAAATGTTCACTAAAGCATATGTCACACACCTCAAAACTGAGGTGGAATCCTTCACAGCCCCTGTGTCTGTGGAAAATATGGCCCAGACCTCATAACCCTTTATAAACCCATTCTATGAACACCATCAGGAATGCATGGATCATGCAATCCCAAATAAAACCAAGACCCAATCCTACAAAGGCAGGCATCCTGTTTGGTGGACCCCAGCCATAAACAAACCATACAATACAAGGAGGAAGCTACTATATGATAGATCCAAATCACAAAAAGGGAAGCCATCTCTGACCAGTATTATTGAAAAACAATGTCCACACATAAAATTGTCTAAGGCCATCTGTGAGATACAAATCATACAGGACACCAAGGATAATCACAAGGCATTCTTTACTTATTGTAGGAACCTGTGTGGGAATCCCCAGATATGTTCACAATACAACAAATCCACAGACATTGCCAACATCCAAGCTGACAGGTTCAGTGCAAACTCCCCCCCTCCCACCAAAAGGGCAAATATCTATCCCAGCAGAGTGCTGGCCCCCTGACATTGCAGATGCTCAGGTAACAGCCAGCCTCTCCAAAGCAAAACACACAGCATCAATGGGACCAGACGGTGTCCTGGGCTGTGTCCAACATGAACCCCAAGAAGAATTGAACACACAGATAAAACCACTGTTCAATGTCAGCCTTAATACATGATATGTACCCAAAGAGCAGTGTACAGCAACAGTGGACCCTCTCCACAAAGGTGGTGCCTCAACGGATACTGCAAACAATTGCCCCAGAAGCCTGACTAGGTTGGTCTGCAAAGCTATGGAAAGGACCATCATGGACCTCAGAAATAAACATATTGGGGACACACAGACACTGGATCCTACTCATTTTAGCTTTGTTAAGGGCAGATCCTGCCTCTTAAACCTGGTTGAGTCATTTGAAACAGTCACCAAGGCCATTGACGAGGGGATGGTGGTCCACACAGCCTATCTGGACCTTGCAAAAGCCTTCCATACAGTACCCCACTTGGTCATCATAGATAAGATCACCAGCTTCAATAGAAACCCCTATGTCAATAGATGGTTTGTAAACTGGCTCAAGGACAGAATCCACATGGCCTGAAATGCTGGAGCCACGTCAGACCACAAACCAGCTACAAGTGGCATCCCACAAGGCTCAGTCCTGGGACCTCCCTTGTTTGGTATATATTTCTCAGAGGTACAGGCCAACACAGAAGGACTGTTGGTGAACAAGTTTGTAGATGACTGCAAACTGGGCGCCATAATCGACCCTTCAGCTGACACAAGCATCCTACAAAAGGGCCTCATAGAAAAAGACAACTGGTGCTAGAGCCATTTCCTCAAGCTAAACACAAAACAGTCTATAGTCCTCCCCTTTGTCAAAAACTAAGTGCCCACAAATTACTACATATGTGGTAACCCATTAAGTATGGAAGAAGTGATAAGGGACCTGGGGACCCAAGTCGATAGCAATCTCACATTTGACAACCATGTGGCCAAAGTGTTCAGAGAAACATTTCATATAGCCCACCTAATCATGAAGGTAATCACATCTACATCAGTGGAGGTCATTGTGCCTCTTAACTCATCCCTCATCAGGCCCACAATTGAGTACAATGCCCCTTGTGGGATGCACCTTTTCAGACACCTGCAGCAGCTGGAATGACCACAGAAGTACCTCAACAGGAGGATCAAAGGGCTCAAACACATGCCATTCACTGCCCGGTTAAAGAAACTGCAGCTCCACTCAGTGGCATACTGCCTGCCCAGAGGCGATCTGTGCCAGATGTATAAAGCCATGTCCAACCTGGAATCAATGGACATGCCGCACCTTTGAAAATCAGAATCCCATCAAGCTATGCACTCAAGAGACCTGAACCTCAGGACTTAAATAAATAGGACATGCTGGAGTGACAGATCCATAACCCAGAGGCTCCCTCCACTCTTGAGTAAACTCCCACTCCAGGTTAGCCAGAGTCCCTCATTGACTCTCTTCAAGAGGAATCCGGATGAGTGGATGGGAGATTGTAGGTTTACCCTGGGTATCGCTTCTATGTCACTGTTAGCCAGAGGCACAGTATACTAACCATGAAAAATGTAATGGCAAACTCCACTTACAATGTGTGTTGAAAGCCAAACACACTCTGGCTAGGATTATAAATGCCCTAGGGCAGATAGCCTAGTATGAACCTATGAACAGAATCACACACACCAAGTAGTACAACTGTGGTCACTGTGGAGTAATGTTTGCCAATGTCCACCCAAGTTGGTGAATACACAGCAATGTCGGACAAGCCTGGTTTAAGTAGGCCATAGCTGAACAAAATGCAACATGCTCATAGTTGCCCAACTAGCCCTTAACTAGTCTGGTCAGTATGAGCATTTACAGCAATGATGGGACTCAAACCCATGATACTGTTCACCATAGTGAAAGTACTGAACCACTACACCATGACAGTATTGCAGTGTTCAGCCAGTATGAGAGAATGTTGCCAAGTCTTTGCAAACAATCCCATGGAAACCCTGCAAGCACAGCATAATCCCTGTTGAGTTATGACACAAAGGAGTCTGGCAGTAAGAACACAATATGACTTCCAACACACACAGTATTAATGTCAATATTGATCATGTTCACATACAACCACAAATGTAGTGGACTTCAGATCACAACATATGGAAAGGTCACACTGGGCATGCTCACACACTTGGATAAATGAGACACATGTCAGGCAACAAACCATGGAAAGCCTGAACTGGGCATGCTCACACACTTAGGCCATGTCTGAGTATAGCAGTCAGTCACACATATCTGGCAGTTGTATGTGTTAAGCCAGGAACCTCCCACGATCCAGCAATCCACCCTGTGCACACAGTTAAATGACAACAGACACATATATTAATATACCAAAACCCTGTCATGATCAAACATGTTACGCAGATGCACACATTGTTCACAGAAACTGTGAAATCTACGGCAATAAAGACCTGCAAACAGTAGCAGCAACAAATATTGTGCATCCCAAACATAAACATAGGTGCAGAGGTGAATACTAGGCTGTCTGCTCTGGGGAATTCATAAGCCTAGGCAGAGTGTATTTGGTGTCTGTCTCCCCAGTAGAGTAGCCTACTGTGCCTCTGTAAAGTAGGTCACATAAGGCACCCTTTAACGCTACTTTGCTGTGCCTCTGTCAAGCAGGGACACAGTGGAAATCCCAGGGGTGAATTTGCAATTTCCCATCCATGCGGCTGTATTTTGCTGGAAGAGGGTTGGTGAGGGGCTATGTCTAACTTTAATTGGGATTCAATTCCAGAGTGAGGGGAGCCTGTGAGTAATGAACCTGTCCCCGCAGCATGTCCTATTTATATTTGTGCTGAGGTTTACGTCCCTGGAGTGTGTAGCTGTAAGGGTCTTGGATGTTATGAGGTGGAGCATGTCCATTACTTCTGGGTTTGAAATGGCTGTGTACATCAGGCATAGATTACCTCTGAGTAGGCATTAAGCAACTGAGGAGAGCTGGAGATCCTTTAGCTGAGCTGCATAGGACATCTGTGTGTAACCCATGATTCTCTTGAGGAGGTACTGTTGTGTTCACTGTAGTTGCCGCAGGTGTTGGGTAAGGTACACCCCAAAAGGGGCATTGTAGTCAAACATGGTCCTGATGAGTGAGTAGTAGAGGGCCAAAATGACCTCACATGATCTACATGCAAACACCCATGTGAGAAGGAGGACTATACAAAGTTCTTAGCAATGACTCTCTGTCAATGTGATTAGCAAAAGAGAGGTTATGATCTATCTGGGTCTGTGGAATATTGCTCTGTTATGTAGTAGCTTCCTCCTTCTGTTGTACAGCTTATATATGGCTGGGGTCAACCAGACAGGTCTCCTGTTTTGGAGGAGTCATGGTTTTATGTGGGATAGCATGATCAATGCATACCTGCAGCTGCTCATACAATGCGTTTGTAAAGAATTCTGCAGATTGGTCTGTATTAACCTCCAGCACGGGGCCTCTGAAGTATTCCACCCCAGTCTTTACAGGTGCAGTCTGCTTTTGAGAAATTCTTTACAGTGATTTCCTTGGCTGGGTGTGGGGACGGGATATGGATGTCCAGGGAAAGTTGATCATGGTCTGATCTTAACAATGACAGTTCTACCGCTGGTGTGGAACATAGAGTCCCCATGTTGGTGATGCTCAGGTCCAATATGTAATCCCCCTAGTGGGTGTGGTGACTGGTTGTGCCATAGCACATGGATTCACAAATTGTAGTGGCTGTATGGTGATGTTGAAGGCTTGAGCAGTATCCCCAGTCAATATTTGTGTACCTGAAGTCAACCACTATAATGGTGTGTGTGAAGACCTTCATATCCGACACTGTTCCCAGGAAAGCCAAGTGTGGTTACTGGGTATGGGTGGGTGGTCTGAACTACACACCAAACCAAAAGGCAGTTTTGCACAATGGTAGGTGTATATGTATGGCCTATCATGCTTAGTGCAGTGGGACCAACCCAGAGGTGTGTGTATCTGTGATGTATATGTTTACACCCCCTACTTGTGTTCTGTGTCACAAGTCCTGTGGTCACGAAGCTTGGTATAGAACATAACCTGGCAGTGCCAGTGTGCATATGTGACCCTGAACTAGGTTTCTGTGAATACACAGATATTGTTATCCCCCATACTGAGGGATAGTTAAAGATGTACATTCTTCTTTGGAAACACTGATGATGTCAGCACCCTATAAATACAGCAGGAGAAGTGAAATCATCCAATAATGTGAGTAGCGCACTGCGCTAATGCGTCTGTCTTTAATATCATAACATAGTTAGATAGGGATTTGAATCCTGCAAACACTGTGTGTGTGTGGGGGGGGGGGGGGCAGGGGTGTGTGTATGTCTGCAATTCTTTGTGAAAGGAATGGCCATTTTGAAGACTGGGATAACACACTAAAAGATGTACATTCTTCTTTGGAAACACTGATTATGTCAGCACCCTATAAATACAGCAGGAGAAGAGAAATCATCCAGTAATGCAAATAGCATGCTGTGCTAATGCATTTCTCTCAAGTACCATAACCTACTTAGGTAGGGATTTGAATCCTACAAATGCCATGTGTGCATTTGTCACACAGTTTGTGAATGTGTTTTGCTTTCATTATTGTATGACATATTATTATAACAGTAATTGCCATGCACATATCAGGTATGTGTTTGCCACATACAGATATGTACCTGTGACCTTTAATAGTTCCTATGTGTGAAGCCTGCACCATATGAATACAGTTGTTACCTTTGCCGCAGCTTACCAGACCTTAGGCCATACATGTATGTTGGTGACAATGCAAGCTACTGCAGTGATCTGTGTCCTAGGCCAACTATGTGACACGCACCCATGAAAGCTTTGATAGATTAATGTGGGTGATGGTTCATGTCTGCAGTATATGTTAGACATGTTATAACACAGCAAAGTCTGTGAGTGATGGCCATCCAGTGTAGGTGTATGGCAACTGTTGCTGATATGCACGCAGACACCTTCTTGCTTAGGTGATACACAGAGGGACTGCAGAATACCTTTGGAATGTGAATATCACAGGATAGAACAGATAACACCTGTCCACATGTACACACCATTACCCATTCTACATGATGGGTGCTACCACCTACATGATACTGTTGGAATACTATGTTAACTACATGCCGATGACAATGCCACAGTAGCATTACAGCAATATACCATGGCTTGGACAACAGGTATCTGTCCATATGATACCCTTGTGGTGGTTAGGTGTGTCATGTGTAGAATGCATTGTAGGCCACTGTATGTATTTGCAGTCATGGATGGACATATCCATAGTGTGTTGGCATGTACATGAGACTGCTATATGCCAAAGGGTATTGTTCCCAGGGATGTGTGGGGCTCAGTAACAATGGCTACTGGTATAGTGTAGTACTGCAGGGATATCATTGACACCAGGTTCCTACATCTGTGTATCAGTTGAGGAGACACCATGTAATGACCACTGAATGTCAGGCTATGTAAGCTGTGTATACTACCAGAATGCAGACCATTGACATGTGGAAACCGTATCACCCACAGCATACTGTCAAACCATGTCATGTTCCATGCTGACCATGTTCACATATGTACACCTGCAAATTGGTGATGCAAACATCACACATGTACTGTCCACACCCCAACACATGCAGGCACAGATACACACAACAGCCATGTGGCACATGTGCAGACAGTACTCTTTGGGAATTAACACTGGTGTATACAAAACTGCAATGACAAACATAGTTAATGCATCATGCATGCTTGAATATACCCACAACAATGTAATTACACTGTACTGTTAACAACATGATAATATTACTACAGTGCTATGTAGTAACCCTGTGCATCAGTACCATGCTATCCTGTTCCAGCATCAATGTTACAGATGGCAGGAGGTGGCAAAGTTTCATCATATGCACAGGGTGTGTACTTGGTTTGCCAGAGTCTGCCATTGACACATCCAATCGACATGTATGTGTGTGTGTGTTAGTGAGGGACAACTGTACAAGATGGGGCAATGTTGCTGCGATGTGTGCGTGTATGTGTTAACCCTAGGTGTTAGCATTATGTGTGTGTGTATGCATGCACACAGTTCCACCATGTGGCTGCCATATACTGGTGTTTGTGGACAGCCACAGACTGTACCTGCCAGGTCATACAGGTCACTGTCTCTGGCCATGGACACGGTACCTGTGCCTGGCAGGGGTGCTATGGACAGTTTCAGGTACTAAGCCAGACTGGGTACTGTCATCAGAAGCAGTGGGTTGTTGACTGGACACATGTCCCTGCTGGGACTGTCCAGAGCCATAAGCACATGGTCTTCTAGGACGGTCTAATGACAGCACAGACCCAGCATTGATGGGGCTGGTACTGGCACTATGGGAGTGGCTGCGGGTTTGTTGTCATCCGCGACGACTGGCAGCTGATAACGTTGCTGGCAGACATCCACGTCGACGCCTCAACCATCCTGCACTATCCTGGCTCCTGGACATGTAGTTGTGGAACAGATCTAATGTGTCCCCCCAACGTCTATCAATGACCTCGCTGATGTTACGGATGGCAGACGCAACGTCACGCATAGTGTCATTCATGGCAGTGCAATGTGCTCTAAGCTCCCTCAGACCCTGCCTGGTGTACCGTTCCATACATGCCTGTGCCTGCATTACAGCCCAGAACATAGCTGAGGTTGATAGACCTCTGTGGGCACATCTGACAGGGGCAGTACGACCACGGATGCTCCCACGAGAACCCCTGGACATCTGCCTGTGTGGTACCATGTCAGGAATCTGGCCATGGTTGCTGTGACGGGATGCATGTGCCAATGATACCACACTACCCTGGTCAATGCCCACTGTATGCTGTCCCTCAGCTAAGGACATTGGTGACAATGGATGTATCGGCAGGATGACTGTGCGCATTGATGGGGTTGACTGCTTTGTACTGTCAATTGGATGACCAAGGACAGACCCTGTCACACCACCCTGTGCCATTACACATGTATCATCATTAGCACTATCTCCAGCAGTGGCTTCAGGTTCCCTGCTGCACTCCACCAGAGCAACACCAGAACCTGTGAGAGGAAGATAGGAAACACAGTTTACAAATGTGTACACAATATTAGCACACAGGCACACATGCGCACATGCACACAGGCGCACATGCACACATGCACACATGCACACAGGCGCACATGCACACATGCACATATGCACACATGCACACAGGCGCACATGCACACATGCACACAGGCACACAAGCACACAGGCACACTCCTCAGTACAGCAGATACAAACACAGACACACCTGCAATCCAACACATACACAATACTGTTTTAGGGTTGGTGACCGTTTCACAAGGAAAAACATCACTGCACACGTGTCAGCATGCAGGTTATGTGTTGCACAGGAACATGCAGTGCAAGTGTAGACAGCCCTTGTTAATAACAGTATATGTGTACTTGATGCTTGTGTGTAGTTGTTCAGTGATTGTCTCCACCCTGGGACACAATGTGTACAAGGACATAACAATGTTGTGCAAGTGTTACAAGCTGTGGGTGCATAGATTTGCACACACACACACACACACACACACACACACACACACACACACACACACACACACACACACACACACAACACATGATGGTGCTACACAATAACAGCTATGTGTACTTTTGTGGTCAGTGGAACTGGATGTGGTGTAGTAACGTGAGCCATGATCAACATGCTTCTTGTGGTCAGTCAACAAGAATAATGTGTGCCAGACAGGCAGCTAGCATGCTGTACATGAAGTGCAGTAACATGACTACATCCACAATTACACTGCCACTTGTTACATGGGTGTGTAAGGTGGCCAATAGTGAGCATTGCCTAACATGAATGTATTATTTGTTCCAGACTGTTGCACAAAGACATGATAGGCATCTACCCCTCAGGTATATTATGTGTGCTGCTTAGATAAGTGGGATGCTGAAGGCTGGCCATACAGCAGATGTCATAATTGGACATGTGTAGCAGGCTAAGGTGTAGTGTGTATACCAAACATGTGTGTGTTGTGTACATGTGTATCTGGTATGCCTATACAATGTCAAGTACTGTGTTGCCACACATGTGTGTCATGCTCTGTGTATTACATGTGAGTGAGGCAGCTACTGGGAATAATGGAATATGCATAGTCTCACAGCAAACATGCACAGCATGCATTATGTGTAGGTGTGTTACATGTGCACACACTACACCTCCATATGACATGCACATGTCATTAGCAATAGTATTGTTATTACACACTCACCAGCATGGATTGGCTGCCTTGCTGTCACTCCAGAGGGACCTGCAAACATATGAGAGTGATTGCCAGTGGCCACAACTGTGCCTTTGATACTGTGAGTATGATAAAGTACAGTAGTACAACAGGTGGCTTTCACAGATGTACAGATTATGCTCAGAATATCAATATTGCAGAAGAATGGGCAGGTTAACAGCTACACAAACAGTACACATCTCACACATGCATAGACTACCAGTACAGAGAACAGTCAACTACAGATATGGGATGTTACCTGCACACTCCATTTCAACATGCTGGGTGGCTCCAGCCTCCATGATGACACATGTTTGTGGATGTTCTTGTTGTTGGCCCCTTGGAGGGCCCCCCCAACACCCCCCCCGGGCACAGATACAAAAAACAGCCAGGGAAATTTCCAAACATCCCTCTTTTTAAAATGGGGGTATACAAAAAACTAAATGCAAACTTTTAATGCATTATGTGTTGAAAACCCCAAAACAATGTAACAGTTTTGTTAAAACAGTAATTTATTTAATGCTTTGTGAAATTGTTCAGTTTTGCTACCCGGGGACACAATGTTACAAGGCAAAATTTTGGAAAAGTTTACAACCCGGGGTGATTGGTTTGCCAAACCCCAAACACACCAACACAAAAAAAAAAACAACACAAAATGGGGCAAAATTTCGCATGTGTCTTTTGGGGTTCCCAGGGGGAACTTATGGGGTGTGAAAGGGGCCATGAAAACAGTTCCCCTTGTGGCGCCAAAAATTTTTTGTGGACGGGCCACAGACTGTACCTGAAGGGTCATACAACCCCACTTCCGGGCCATTGGACAGGGTTGTGGGGGCCCAGGGTTCCCAAAAGGGAAGTTTTATTTTTCCAAGGCCAAAAAGACTGGGTTCCCCCTGGTTTTTTCAGAAAGTGGGTTGTTAAACTGGAACAAAATGCCCCTTTGGGACTTTTAGGGGCCAATTGGGGGAAAAACATGGTTTTTAAGGACGGTCAAATGCCAAAAACAGACCCAAACCTTTGGGGGGCGGGTCTGGCATTATGGGAGGGCTCGGGTTTGGGTTGCTTTCCCCCCAAACGGGCCAGCTGTTTAAGGTTGCTGGCAACATCCACCCCCGGCGCCTTCAACCATTTGCCCCTACCCGGGGGCTCCTTTGGCATGAGGGGGAAAATTAAGTGTTCCCCGGGTTACAAGGGCCTTTTGCGGGATTGTTACGGATCCGGGGGCCACGTTACGTTTATGTAAAATTCTTTTGGCAGGAATGGGCTTAAAAGCTCCCCAGACCCTCCCGGGTGTACCGCCATAACCGTTGGCCTTTTCCTGAAACACCCAAACATGCTGGGTTTGGTAGCCCCCTGGGGGCACTTTTTGGGACGGGGCCCACCACCACGGATGCTCCCCCCCGGGGGGGGAACCCCCCTGGGAAAATTGCCTGTGGTACCATGTCGGAATTTTTTAAAATCCTGCGTGAGGGATCCCATTGCCAATGATCCATTTTTTACCCGGCAATTCCCACTTTTGCGCCCCTCAGCTGGCTTGGGGGTTTGGAAAAAAAAAGAAATTCGGAAAGGTCGGGTGGATTTGATTTGCTGCTTTTAAAAGGGGGGTTTCTTGGATCCCCCAAGGAAAAAAAAAATTAAAACCCCCCTGGGGCCATTAAACAAATGTACTTTTACACAAACCCCAAAAGCATTGGCTTCGGGGCCCCCTGTTAAATCCCCCAAAAACTCAGAACCTTTTGAAGGGAACCCCCTTTTTAAACAAATGTTACCCCAGCACGGGCCACAAAAATGCAAAACCTCACACGGGGATGAAAAGCAAGGGAATGAAAAAAATTGCACCCATGCAATTAAATACTGAAAGAACATTCCCCCCTTTTTGATCCCAAAACATGACAGGGGCCATTTTTCAAACCAGCAAGGGGGCTTCACAAAACACCCAACACACACAACCCAACACACATGGGGTTTTCCCTGGTACAGGGCCTTTACACACACTTCACCATGTGTTTGGGCCGGGTGGTTTGGGGTATTATGTTGTCCCCTTTCAGTCCCTTATGCTGGGTATGTTTGTGAGCCAGGGAAACCCAAAAGTTTTCCAAGGTTGTGCTTTTCCCCAACTGGGTTTTGGTTGGTGCAACACAATGGGGTTTTGGTTGCCCCTTCTGTTTATTGTTCGGGCCCATGGGGGCCGCTCCCAAACAGGGGGAATACGCCCTAGCCATTTATGTTTGCACCCCCAAATCCACACTTTTTTCGGGGGTCCCCAAAGGCAAAACCCCATGGAAAAATAAATCCCAAGTTATACATTTAAAGCCTTGAAACCACAGTGCCCTATTTGAAAAGGGGTTTTCCTGGCCCCTGTGGGTTGATTTGTTGGTGGTACAATCCCACCCGGGGCCGGGGCCGTACCAGGGTTACCCTCCCTTTGCAAAAGTACAATTGCCCTTAAATTAAAAGGTACCAAAAGGGCATTTTCCCCTTCTCCTGAATTTTCAGGGGGATGTAACATCTCAATAAAGTTTTTGAAATCCCTTTTTTACCAGGGTTGGTTTTGGGTGTGTCCTCCACATGTGCTGATTAAAAATTGGCCCTGGTTGGGGCGGGGGTTGTGGGGGGCCCATGGGGGTTGGGGCCCAACTGGGGGGGGCTCTCTGAATGTGCAGGGAACCTTTGGCAAAAAGGCACCTGGGGTTTGGGGTATTGTAAATTTTTTGGGCATTTCGGTTTTTTGGTTGTTTGGGGCCTTTCCCTTTCTGTGTTTTGGGGCCGGGCCAACATTTTTGGGGGGACTCCATGCCACATTTTAGTGAAAATTTGGTGTCCACTCCATGTCTTAAAAGTATGTTGTGTTGGGGGTTTGACACTGTGCCCTGTTTTCTCCCCTGTGGTGGCGGGAAACCACCTTGGGGTTGGGGGTTTCTTTTTTTGGGGGGGATGGGGGTTTTAAAACAGGGTTTTTGCCTCGGGTCCCGGAGGGCACCTTCCCCCCCATGCCTTTACCCATTTTTATTTTTTTTTATTATTATAATTTTTATTTTAAATATTTTTATTATATTATATTTATTTTTAAATATAAATATTATATTATATTATATTAAAATTATTTTAATTTATTTTTTTTAATATATAAAACATATTATAAAATTTTTTTTTTTAATTTTTTTTAAAATTTTTTAAAAAATATTATCTTTCCAATTTGTTTCTCTTTACTATTTAAATTTTAATAGTGTGTATATATATATATATATATATATATATATATATATATATATATATATATATATATATACATATCTATAGACATTCATATAGGTTCATAGGTTCATAGGTTCATACTAGGCTATCTGCCCTAGGGCATTTATAAGCCTAGCCAGAGTGTGTTTGGCTTTAAGCCACCCATTTTAAATTAATTTTGCTATGCCTTTTTTGAGAAAGCGTTAGTATACTGTGCCTCTGTCTAACAGTGACACAGAAGTGATAGCGGGTAAACCTACAATCTCCCATCCACTCATCAAGATTCCTTTTGAAGAGAGTCAATGTGGGACTCTGCCTAACCTGGACTGGGATTTTATTCCAGAGTGAAGGGAGCCTCTGGGTTAGGAATCTGTCCCTCCAGCATGTCCTATTTATTTCAGTGCTGAGGTTCAAGTCTCGAACGTGGCTTCGATGGGATTTGGATTTTCTGAGGTGCAGCATGTCCATTAATTCCGGGTTGGACATGGCTTTATACATCAGGCACAGATCGCCTCTGAGCAGCCGGATTGCCACTGAGTAGAGCTGGAGTTTCTTTAACCGGGCAGCATATGGCATCTGTTTGAGCCCTTTGATCCTCTTGGTGAGGTACTTTTGGGGTCTTTCCAGTTGCTGCAGGTGTCTGGTAAGGTACATCCCAAAAGGGGCATTGTACTCAATTATGGGCCTGATGAGGGATGAGTAAATAGGTACGATGACCTCCCCTGATCTAGATGTGAATCCCTTCATGATTAGGTGGGCTATATAAAATGTTTTTCTAACCACTTTGGCCAATGGTTGTCAAATGAGAGATTGCTATCAACTTGGGTCCCCAGGTCCCTAATGACTTCTTCTGTACTTAATGGATTACCACCTATGTGGTAATTTGTGGGCACTTTGTTTTTGCCAAAGGGGATGACTATACACTTTTTGGCGTTTAGCTTGAGGCCATGGCTCTGGCATCAGTTGTCTGTTTCTATGAGGCCCTTTTGGAGGATGCTTGTGTCGGCTGGAGAGTTGATTATGGCGCCCAGTTTGCAGTCATCTGCGAACTTGGTCAGCCACAGTCCTTCCGTGTTGGCCTGTACTGCCGAGAAATATATACCGAACAAGAGATCCCAGGACTGAGCCTTGTGGGATGCCACTTGTAACTGGTTTGGAGTCTGACATGGCTCCAGCAATTCTAACCATGTGGGTTCTGGTCCTTGAGCCAGTTTGCAACCCATCTAGTGACATAGGGGTTTAAATTTAAGCTGGTGAGCTTATCTATAATGCCCGAGTGGGGTATTGTATCGAAGGCTTTTGCGAGGTCCAGGTAGGCTGTGTGGACCACCTTCCCCTCGTCAATGGCATTGGTGACTGTCTCAAAGAAATCGACCAGGTTTAAGAGGCAGGATCTGCCCTTAACAAAGCCAAACTGGGTAGGATCCAGTGTCTGTAGGTCCCCAATATCTTTATTTATGAGGTCCATGATGATCCTTTCCATAGCTTTGCAGACCAAGCTAGTCAGGCTTATGGGGCGATAGTTTCCAGGATCCGTTGAGGCACCACCTTTGTGGAGAGGGACCACTGTTGCTGTACGCCACTCTTTGGGTACATATCCTGTAGTAAGGCTAGGATTGAACAGTAGATTTATGTTTGGGTTTAGCTCTTCTTGGAGTTCATGTAGGACGAGCCCGGACACCATCTGGTCCCATTGATGCTGTGTTTTTGCTTTGGAGAGGGCTCTTACCTGAGCATCTGAGATGTCAGGGGCAGCACTCTGTTGATAGATATTTGCCCTTTGGTGGGGAGAGAGGGGAAGTTTGCACTGAACCTGTCAGCTAGGATGTTGGCAATGTCTGTGGGCTTGGTGTATTTTTTGTCATTTTGGACTAATTCTGAGCATATCTGGGAATTCCCACCCAGGTTCCTAACATAACTAAAGAAAGCCTTGTGATTATCCTTAGTGTCCTGTGCAATTTTTCTCTCAAGCTGGCCTTAGACGATTTTATGAGTGCCCGTAGTTTTTGCTAATACTGATCAGAGATGCCTTCCCTTTTGGGATTTTGCTCTATCATGTAGTAGCTTCCTCCTTCTATTGTATAGTTTGTTTATGGCTGGGGTCCACCAGACAGGACGCCTGCCTTTGGAGGATTGAGTCTTGGTTTTATTTGGGATTGTGATGATCCATGCATTCCTGAAGGTGTTCATAGAATGCGTTTATAAAGGATTCTGCGGTCTGGGCCAGATTTTCCACAGGCCGGGGCTTTGAAGGATTCCACCTCAGTTTTGAGGCGTGTCAAATTTGCTTTAGAGGAGTTTTTCACTGTGGTTTTCTGGGCAGCGCGTGGGGTCGGGATGTGAATATCCAGTGAGATTAGTTTATGGTCTGATCTTACCAGTGAGGGATACACTTCTGGTCTGGAGCATAGTGTCCCCATGTTGGTGATGATCAGGTCCAGTATGTTTTCCCCTCTTGTGGGAGTGGTAACAAGTTGTTCCATAGCATTTGAGTTTATAAATTCTAGGAACCTTTGGGCTAGGGTGTTGTAGCTAGATTAATGCTCCCAGTCTATGTTTGGGTAGTTGAAGTCGCCCATTATAATGGTGTTTGGAGAGACCTTCATATTTTCCAGTATTCTCAGGAAGGCCAAGTGGGGTTCCTGTGTTTGGGAGGGTGGTCTGTAGCAGGCTATAAACTGGAAGGCAGTTTTACCCACAGTTAGTTGCACATGGATAGTCTCTGATGCTTGCGGTTGTGCCACCAACCTGGAGGTGTGGGTATCTTTGATAATATTGATACTCCCCTCCTTTTGTGGTTTGGTCCAAGTTTTGGGGCCAAAAGCATGGTATGAGGTATAACCTGGTAGTGCTGGGGTGCTCTCGAGCCTCGAACCAGGTTTCTGTTACTGCACAGATATCGATGTTCTCCATGCTAAGGAGAGTTTGAGTGCATGCATCTTGAGGTTTAGACTTCTGGCGTTGAGTAGCATTACTCTTAGTTTCTTATCCCTTGTGATACCTATGGAGGTGGGTTTGTCTTTTGAGCCTTGCCTAAAAAAGGCACGATGGGGTAGCAAGAGCCTTTGCCAATATCCGAAAGCCCAGGGGTGACAGGTGCAAGCCGTCCCTAGAGAAGCATCGTGGCTTGTCGAGCATGTCATCCCAGGCTGACAGGCATTGGATCCCCTTTGAATGACACCAACACTTAAGCCAATTGTTGAAATTGATCATCTTGTCTTCATATTGTGGCATCATTCTTGGTGAGGGTAAGATGCTACTCAAGGTCAGGGTCATATCGGCCTGGGCTACATGCTCAGAGAGCTCCTCTATGTCTCTTTTCATGTAGTCCAGGGAGGTACGTCTCAGGTCATTCACACCAGCATGGACAATGACTGAGTCATATTTGTACTTGCCTTGGAGTGACCTGAGTGCTTGTGTTATGTGGCGGATCCTAGCGCCCGACAGGCAGCTCACCATGACCTTCTCCTTGTTCAGCTTGGTGAGCGGGACGTCAGTGTGCCTGACAATAGAGTCACCTATTACAAGTGTATCAGGTGTGTTGTTTAGCCTTGAGGGCTGTGACTGTTCGGCACACTGGCTTTGTGAGCTATGTGTTGCACGTGTTTTGTTTTGGGGTAGCAGTTGCTTGGGTGTCTGCTTTGAGGTCTCGGATGCTTAGGCAGATTTTTATTTAGAGCCTCCGAGTACGTTTTTGTGTGTTTATGTGTTTGGTTTGTTGTCGTGGTAGGTCTATGTGAGACTGGAATTGTAGTGAGTGTGGTTTCCTTCTCCTCCTGACTGGTTACGCCAGTACTGAGTTGAGAGAGCTTAGCCTCCAGTTTGGCTATATGGTTGCATCTCTCACATGTGTTGGAATTTGTTGGGAGGAGGAGAGGGTTGTCTGTGTACATGAGGCAGTTGTAACATTGCCTCAAGATTCCCAGATTCACCAGCTGGACTGGAGAGGAGATTGACAACTGACCTTTGGACATGCTAGAATAGTATTGGTAATTCCTTTATAATTAAAAAAGGGCCAATGGGGAACAAGGTACTCAAGGGGAGTTTGTGAGGGTGTAGTGCTTTTAATATTTTAGAGCTGACTTATATAATTGCTTTAGTGAGCAAGTGCCAGGTAACTTAAATGCAATGTGCTACAGGTAACTTAAATGCAAAAATGACAAACAGTAACTTTCTTTCAAGTGAAACAAGGAAATAAGTACAGTAAGCAATGCAGATATCACTAGGGATCCACAGAAGTGCTAAAAGGCCACATTTTAGGTGGAATTAATGTTTCAGGGAAATAAACAAACAACAAGCATACAAATAAAGCTAGATTCAGCAGGCCTGGATCTAGTCTATGCTACAGCAAACAAGGTGTACCAATTTCAGTAAGAAACAGTTAGAATATGCAGGCACTATAAGCCTCTAACCAGAAATTCCCTGCTCAGAAGGGCAGAGTCCAGCCTCTCCTCCCACAAGAGTGCAGACCGCAATCCTTCTTAACTATCTATCTATCTATATGTATACATGTATGTATCTAAATTTATATCTATATATGTATTTGTCTATTATATCTATATGTATATACATATTCTCTATCTATATTCTCTATCTATCTATCTATATATCTCTATGTATCTATACAGACCTTGTAGATATATAGATATAATCCCAATAAAAGAACCAACGATAATCCAAGGAGGAAGAAAGAAGACCAAATAGCGTAATACAATTTAATCACCGCTTTCGTCAGGAGACTTCTTCAGAAGAAGTCTCCTGACGAAAGCGGTGATTAAATTGTATTACGCTATTTGGTTTTTGTGTCATTGGTTCTTCTTTCTTCCTCCTTGGATTATCGTTGATATATAGATATATATATGTATATCAATATATAGATATATGTATATGTATATATATATATATATATATATATATATATATATATATATATACACACACACACACACACTTCTTGACATCCATTGCTGTACATATACATGTACATTTAGGTACATGGACTGCCCACCTTTCATGGTGGGAATATCACTTCTGCAACAGTTGTGAGACATACCATTCTGTAATGATATTGCACACTGTTGTGCATAATGCATTATGCTGTCCTCAAGCCATATAGCTGTAGCAGGCCTCACTGGCTCAGTTCCACAGATGTTCACCACCACATGACATATACCTGCACTGCATGCTGTTGTCAATGCCACACACTACAACCTACATTGATATGTGCACATAGCAACCTTCAACTACATATGTATGTCCAGCCTTCACTAACAGTTGCAGTATGTCCCTTGCCTTATGCACATCTTCATATACATATAGATACAGACTGCTAACACATATGGACGGTTCACAGTATGTAGATTATTAGATTATGTAGTTTACATTACCTTTGTCTCTGACAGCTTTTTTTTTGGATTGCTGGCTTGCTAGATTGCTGGCTGGCTGGCTGGCTGGATGGCAGGATGGCTGGCTGGCTGCCTGGATGGCTGGCTGGCTGCCTGGATGGCTGGCTGGATGGTTGGATGGCTGGCTGGCTGCCTGGGTGGCTCGATGGCTGGCTGCATGGATGCCTGGATGGCTGGCTGGATGGCTGCCTGGATGGCTGGCTGGCTGCCTGGATGGCTGGCTGGATGGCTGCCTGGATGGCTGGCTGGCTGCCTGGGTGGCTGGATGGCTGGCTGCCTGGATGCCTGGATGCCTGGATGGCTGGCTGGATGGCTGCCTGGATGGCTGGCTAGCTGTCTGGATGGCTGGCTGGATGGCTGGCTGCCTGGATGCCTGGATGGCTGGCTGGATGGCTGCTTGGATGGCTGGCTGGCTGCCTGGATAGCTGGCTGGATGGTTGCCTGGATGGCTGGCTGGCTGCCTGGGTGGCTGGAAGGCTGGCTGCCTGGATGCCTGGATGGCTGGCTGGATGGCTGCCTGGAAGGCTGGCTGGCTGCCTGAATGGCTGGCTGGCTGCCTGGATGGCTGGCTGGCTGCCTGGATGGCTAGTTGGCTTGGGTTTTCTTTTTTTTTTTTATTTTGGTCTGTCTCTCTCTCTCTCTCTCTCCCTCCAGTTGCTGCAATGATATTATTGCATGTGTGGACTGGCAGTACAGGCTGCTTTTGTAGGTATCTGCACATGTGCATGTGATGGCCTCTGCTCCAATTGGTGGCCAGCATTTACTAATTGCATGCAGCCTGCAGTGTGGTTATTGCAGTTCTCACTGTGATTTCAGGACACTGCTATAAAATGTTAGATTAGGTAGGCGTAGGCCTTTCAGTTTTGCATGGTGGGGACCATGCTGGTTTGCTGTGGACACTGTTGTGTCAGTCAGAAGGTTGGTATGTCTCTCATATCTAAGGCTGTGTTGTATCCACTGAAATGCATGTTGTACTGAAACCTGACTGTTACATTTTCCATTTCACTCTTCTCAGTGTGCATGTTAACTCACACCTGCTAATGCTAACACTGTTTACATGGGAGTATGTACTTTCCTGTGGGAGTTGTGGATTAACTGGTATACAACAGTAGTTCTTGCAATGTGTTGCTATGGCTTCACTATTTTCCCTTTACATTCACTCCTTGAAGGCCTGATATTTGTCTTTACTGGAATGTGTTGCTATGGCTTTCCTATTTTCCATTTACATTTACTCCTTGTAATGCATGATATATTTCTTTCAGCAGTAAGTTCTTATATGTTTGCTGTGGTTTGGTGGCACAGCATGCAGTCTGGTGAGCCCAATGTCTGGGGTTTGACACTTACAAGGGTATTTTATTTTGCTGCTGAGCAGTACTAGGGCCTTGTATTTTGTACTAACAATTATGAATATCAGGCACATGCAGTGCTTGTAAACTGCTATACTGTCATTAGTTTGTTAGATGGCTACATCCTTTGATATTTCTGTGTTGTACTCCTACATGAGGGTGTGCTTGTGGGAGTAATTCTACAGCTATTCGCAGAGTGTGTAACAGCAGACAGGCTGATATGCCTGTGTATTTCTGACACTTGCAGGCCTCAGATACTCTCTGGTATATATTTGACCAGCCTCAGGGAAAGGTACATATCAGTGGGATACACCCGTGATATATTTCAGATATTCTGCAGTTGTGACTGTGGGGTATTTTGAGCATATGTATTACTACACCATTTCTGACATGCAAGTAGTGTCTACTTTAACTTATTGACAGTCACCATTACATGGGATACCCCACCTTTCTGCCTACTGTTAGTACATTTCACAGGGAGTCAGTGGGGCACAGGTAACATTTTTTTGCAAATCAGGGACATCCCTGTAAATCAGTCACAGTTGGGAAGTCTGGCCTCATACCTATTCAAATATGATGGTGTTTATCCTGCTCTGATACTGTGTGGGGTTTGTAAGGTGCTACTGTAACATTATTACCTCCTAGCATGGCTGTTTCTCTTATCACACTAATGTAATGCAATTCCACAAAAATTGCCAGTAAGGATTCAGGGAACAAGCTTTGTGTAATGGCCTTCCTATATTCCATTTACATTCACTCCTTGTATTTCATGATATATTTCTTTTAGCACCAAGTTCTTGTATATTTGCTGTGGCTCAGTGGTAATTCATGCAGGCTAGTGTTTCCAAGGTCCGGGGTTCGAGACTGACAGGGGTATTTTATTTTGTTGTTGAGCAGACTACAGGCCTTGTCATACAGAGTGACTAAGGCACTTTTAAGCAGTTTTAAGCGGGTTTGCGCTGGTTTGCGCGGTGCTTACACATGCACACACTCGCTTAGCTAAGCGCACACAAGCGCACACCTGCTGACCACTGTTTAAAAGTGCTTACTCCCGCTAACACCCACGCTAATTTCTTTTAAAGAAAAGAAAATGGTGAGATAGGAAAGTGGTGAAAAAGGGGGCACAAAGAGGGTAGGTCAGTAGGAAAACAAGCTCGGGATGTGCAGGAAGGATGTAGGGAAGGTCCATAGCTGCCCATTTCTTTATCAGCAACAGCTGTGCATATGTGTGAAATTTGGTGTGAAATTTGAAACCTTCCACCCCTGAGAGAGGGGTGAGGACAACAAAATATGTTGTACTGCTAATTAGAATTATCAGTTTACATGTCCAGTGGACATGTGTGCAAATTGGGCAGCTATGTATGGGGCATAATTTTTTTGTGGGAACAGAGTGCCCTTTTTTATTTTTTTTTCAGGTGAGAGTGGAATGTGAGGTACAGGAAGTAGGTATATTTGGGGAGGTAGGTTGGGGAGGTTAACAGACAAGACAAACAAGACACATACAGGGGCAGAGTATGACACGTGGGGGTAAACACAACTGACAGGGACGGATGTTTGGATATCACAAGCCCATGAGCCCACAGATGGCAACAGTGGAACTGAAATCCCCACCCATAGGCAGTTACCACTGCGCATTCACAGCCCAGGCCAGGGCTGTGCTGGGGGCTGGATAGGATGGGCAGGCACACCCATGAGTTGCGCCACCCTCACCTCAAGCTGGCATAGGGGATCAGTCACAGAACGCCTGATCTCACTATGCACCACAGACTGGACTCTATGGAGGGTGAGTGGAGGCTCTCCTCCGGCCACGCTTGCAGAGGGGGGAGGAGCCCCATCCCCTGCAGTGCTTCCACCCGAAGGTGGCACAGGGCCACCGGAGGAGGAGGAGGTCCCAGCCTGGGCACTGGTGCCAGGTGCACTCGCCAACTGAGGTGGGAGAGGTGGGTCCGCTGGAACCCGCCTTCCCTGTTGTCCTATGTTTAGCAGTATTTTATGGCATTTTAGGTTAGTAACAAACAACACCATTCAAAATTAGTTGTAACAGCATGCATCAGTATTCCCATTAACCAAATACCCATGAATTCCGAACATTGAGCAGCAAGCATAACACATGCATATTTAGAACAACAGTGCACATTCCAACAGCATGCAGGGTTGATTGGTGGCAACAGGCCATCAGGTTTGGAAATGTGAACAGGGCACATGCATCAACGTACATGCAGATATGTATGAACCAACAGGACAAATGTCCATGGGAATTAATTGTGAATACACATACCCTGTTTGGTGTGGAATGGTATCATTTGTGAAAATAGGGTAAGGTGGAGAAATTTTACATTAACAACTAAAACTACCTATACATATACTGTACATTCCTAGTAGATGCAGATATATATCCCCTACATGTATTAGTACAGTTTCCTGTATGTAACCTTAGGAATGTTGGTGATGGGGATGTTACTGCTACATTAATATACATTCCATTTTTATTCATATATGTTCATATCTGGCTGTGTTCAGGTACAGCATCCTGCTACATTTGATTTATATGGGTCTAGACAACTGTGGATATTCAGCATTTCATACAACCATACTATTTCCATAATGCAAGGGTACAGCAACATATCCAATTTGTGGGATGGACACAGTCCATGTTCTGTGTTTTATTTAACACATTACACTCTTTGGTTGTGGCTGTCTCATTGATTTCATAATGTAGTGACTGCAGTATACCTTTATTCCAGACTTATTATAGCTTTCTTGGTAGCTCCAAACTGTCTTTCTCACACTGTCTCAATTATTTTATATTTACATTTCAGACTGGTACTTAATTCTAGGCTTTATTAACATTTATTACTGGTTTACAACAACCCTTTCCAGCTGACTCACTTATTTCATATGGCAGAATTTACAAGGATGTATTTGACACTTGTCTATCCTTTGTTGATTGATTACCACTCATTTTCTGGCTGCAGCAGTTATCTGATATTACAATACAGGTGGAAACTCTATTTGAGACTTGTTTAATCTTTATTACTGGATTGCATTACACTATTTTCTAGGCTGCATCACTTATCTAATCTTACAATACTAGCAGAATCTTTCTTCTAGGCTTATTTGACCTTAGTGGGTTACAACACTGAACTCTTTTACAATCTGTCTCACTTATATTCTATGACAATACCAGCTAAATAATTACTAACCTGCCTGGTGGTGCAACCTCAGCAGCCTATCAGCATAGGCTTGCTGATTCGCGGAACGAAGACCTGCAGCTGTAATATAAAGGAAGTAATATTGGAACATATGTCTCCATACTATAGGCTATGATAGCATTTCTTACATACTTAATTACATGGATACTTACTCAGTAGTGGGGCATTGGGCATTTGGCGGGCCTCCTGGATCCAGCGGTTCAGTTGGTCCTCCTTCCATTGCTAGAGGTCTGCATGGGGGTGACGGACCTGTTCACCAGTCCTTGGAATGCCTGTGGCACTGGTGAGATCATGTGCCAACCGGTTCCACGCCTCTGCCTTGTATGCACCCCAGTGAACCTGGCCCTGCATGAGTTGTGCTTCATGATCATGGACTAGGAGCCAAAGCATATATTTTGACTCCTCAACACCCCACCTTTGTGCTCTAAAGCAACTTTCCTCTCCTGCACCTGCCATCCTGACTGCAAATGGGTACCACAATCAGTTATGCTGTGTATTCCCGCCTATGGGGCTTATATATGCCGGTTTTCCCGCACTTATCTGTGATTGGCCATTTTGGATATTTATTAGCTTAAAAAAACCTGCTTTGTCATGCTTCTATTTTCATTCATTCCTATATATATGCTAATACTGCATTTCTCAGTACAACTGTCATGGCTTAGTGGTTCAGTACTTTGACTATGGGACAGTATCCCAGGTTCGACCCTGGGCATTGCTTTTTTTTATTTTACTACTGTCTAGACAGGCTAGCAGGTGTGTCTGTGTAAAGGAGGCTTTGATACAGCTTGCCCAATGTTGCCCGACGGTAAGCTGGTTGACGCACTGCGCAGCTCTGCGCAAACGGCTTACACTGGGTTACACGTTATTTAGCTATGAGCACTCATATTATGTTGGGTGAAGCACTGCTGAACTACGGGCACTCATTTTAAGCATGTTAAAGTGCTGCTCAACTCTGCTCACCTGCGGGCACTCATATTAAGCTTGTTAAAGTGCTGCTCACCTACGGGCACCCATATTCAGCTTGCTAAAGCCTTGCTAAGCTATGGGCAATTCTGATCCTTTTTTTATATTTTATTATGTCGGATTTCTTCAAAAATACATGACCCATTTCATTACATTTTACTGAAATTATAGTTTTTATATATATATATATATATATATATATATATATATATATATATGTCAGGGGATTGTTTCATGCTTATTTAAATAAAAATGGAAAATGATGTTGTGGGGGCTCGAACCGTGACTACCTCCTCTTTGGCCAACGTCTCTACCGCTATGCTATTGCTACTATTTGCATATTTAGATCTTATATGCTTTTCAATGTCTGCTAACTGTGGCTGAGCGGAGGGCATACCCGCGTAAATGAGTGCAACTACGGGCAAACATTTTGGAAATTATAAAAAAAAAAAATTAAACTGCTATTTCTACGTTTTACATTACAGTTCAGTTTATAGTCTGTGAGGGCATGTGGTGTTGTATTCCTTGACATTTCCACGGACTCCATCGTGGGTGTTTACTTTCAGGACTCTGACTCTTCTGGGGGCGTGTCCCTTTGCAGAACTTGGCATTCGGACACGCCCCCTACTTTCCTACATGGACCGTGTTAGCCTAGGGTATGATTCAGCATGCTCTCATGAATATGCATGGCATGCTGACGTCATACCATTTGACTGCAGCCTCCGTGTAAGACATATTAACTCTTACACGGAGGTTTCTTGAATCCGGCCCATTATCTTTGCACAGAAGAATTTTTATAGATATGTTATTTAAATGGTGAAAGCATTCATGTAAATAATGTATATATTTTGTTATAATGTTGATAGAAGTTGTTTGGAAATTATCTCTGTATTTTTCTGTTAAGAGTTTGTATGAACAAGAGAAAAATAATAATGAATTATTATTGAAAAAAAAAATGTAAAACAGTAAGATAATTTTGTATTTGGACATACTACATATTCTATGCTCTAGAGCAGTGCTTTTTTTTTGTTTTTGTCTTGGTAATTTAAAAAAAACACAACACATTTAGATGCTATAAGTATAGGTCAGTGTACTGAAATACATCATTCAAAACATCTACATCATTAAGATAAACAACTGCAGTTTATAGTGTATTGTACATTATACCATGAAGGCCGAAAAACGTGCACGCTGATTGGCCAGCGTGCCCGTTGTAAATCGAGTTATACTAATGGAAAAAGGTCCGTCGCCGGACTTTTTCCATTAGTATAACACGTTTTAAAACATGTCTCGCTATGTTAAATGGGTTTAACATAGCGAGACAGTTTAAAATAAGCAACGGAGATCTCCGTTGCTTATTTTAAAGCTGTCTCCATGTTAAACCCATTTAACATAGCGAGACAGTGTTTTAAAAAGGCAACGGAGAAAGCAAGATCTCCATTGCTTTTTTAGTGTTTAGCTATGTTAAATGAGTTTAACATAGCGAGACAGTTTAAAATAAGCAACGGAGATGTCCGCTGTTATTTTAAACTGTCTCGCTATGTTAAACTCATTTAACATAGCGAAACACTAAAAAGCAACGGAGATCTTGCTTTCTCCGTTGCTTTTGCTCAGTTTCTGATGTACGCGCAGGCGCCAAGTACATCAGAACTGCCGCGATGCCAGACATCTGCGGAAGGGCAGTAAACAGGCATTATACTATGCCATTATTTAAGAAAAGTAATAGTTTCTTTTCTTAAATAATGTCATGGTATAATAGCAATAACCCACTTCTGGGTGTGGGTAATGCTATTACCCACGGTTGGCTTTGTTTGGTCCCGAGGCCAAACCACGCCAACCGTGGGTAAATTTAGCATTACCCACACCCAGGCGTGGGTTATTGCTATATTACTACAGTCCTGCTCTCATGTCATTTCTAGCAAGTATAAGCATCTGCAGCAGAGAGAAAGAGTAGGTGAGAAGAGAAAGTGACCACAAATGAAGGGAGGTTAGTCTCCCTGCAGTACTGACAAGGAATTAAACAAATTATTACTTGTAAATGGAAAATGTAACCTTTCTAATAGATTATGCTACAGTGAAAAGAAATAGCTTTGAAGGGAGTTTAAGGAGATCAAACCCATGAGGTTTTTGTAATTTATTTCATTCACACGTAAACTGTTGCACCTCCCTTCATAATAATCCTGTTTATAAACCTCTGATGATAAAAGACACTTATGAGAGGAAAACAGTACAGTCATAGTTGTGCCTGTGAGACAGGTAATAGGAGAGTGCAATGCACAGAGCATAAGTCATACTTTGATGCAATTGATTTCTACCCACATGTGCCTGAAAACAGTTCTGCTTTTAGGAGGCAATTACCTGACAGAGTGGGTTGGTTTATCTCTTTTTTAATTTCTCCAAGTCTTTTGAGTTTCTCATACCATGACGGGAATGGACCCCATTCCTAAGACAAAGTAAGATTAAAGTTCCTGAAATTAGTATTGTTTCAATCTTTGATGTCAGCCAGAAGTGCTCTTCGCAGCACCCGCAATGTGCCCAGTCATGACTCCTTCTGCAATTCTTACAGAGTTACATGTATTGGTAAAATATTTAAATAAGATTATAGATTCGTTTTTATAAGACCTGTTGCTCCTACTACTACTGGAACTGCCTGGGTATCTTTCTTCCACATTGCTGTCATTTCTGCTTGCAAATCTTGATATTTTATGAGTTTGTGTCTCTCTGTATGCAAGATACTGTTGTCACTGGGTGTGGCAATTTCAATTATTTATTTATTTTATTTATTTCCATTTGTTTATCGAGAAGGTCCGACTGGGTCTAAGCAGACTCATTTTCAGTGGAAGCCTGGGGAGAAAAGCTCCACAGTGAGAAAGTTTAAAAAGCTCACACAAGTGCTGACAAACATGAACATATCTTAAACTCTTATACAATTTAGTAATATTAACAAAGCTTCACTGGAGAACACACTCATATATAGAGTACTTAGATATCTAGCTAAATTATCAACAGGCATATAATGAAAATGTAATAGGTTGCACACAGTTTACAGTCTTATACAAGGTAGTAATATTTCAGGGACATTGTTCACAGACATATAGCAAAGCTTAACAGTCATGTACATAGAATTGGTAAGTCAAGGAAGTTATACAGAAGCATAATAGGATAGTTAGTAATTTAGACTATAACAGGATAAGGTTGTAGATATAACATAAAGGTGGGGTAGAAAAAATGTATTATGTACAGTAAGGTTTTTTAGGAAATATAGTCTGAAACTGGAGAATAGTACACTGGGTTAAGATGATCAATGCTACTTTTGTCTTCTTTTCATGGACAACTGTATCCAGTTTTCTAGCATCTATCTTTTGAACTGTTGGTAATGGATGATTCCATGTCATATAAACTTCATCATTTTCTATGATGCTTTGTGCCTCATGTTTCCAGTGTTTTTCAGCCACTTCAGTGCCATAATGCTTACACAATCCCCAGTACAACAGTCTTGCCACATTATTATGCCTTTCAGTATACAGTTCTTCTGCCATTAGTATGTCACAGCCAGCAATTAGGTGTGCAACTGTTTCCATTTCTGTTTTACAAAACTTACATTTGTCTGTTTCTTCCACATGTTCAAGGGACTTTGTAAACCAATATGTATGTACTGCACTATCTTGGGCAACCAATATTAACCTTTCATCTCTTGGTTTGAATTTGCCTGTCCTTAACCATTCCTGCATTTGATCCTGATCAACACAGGTTCATAGGTTTATAGGTAGGTACTAGGCTATCGGCCCAAGGGCCTAAGTAAGCCTAGCCAACAAGGTTGCCTGGCTTATGCCACCCAAGAAAGTTATTTTCCTGTGCCCCTGTCGAGCAGAGCCACAGAAGTGATCCCCGGGGTGTATTTCCTATTTCCCATCCACTCATCAAGATTTTTCTTGAAGAGTGCTAATGAGGAACTTTGCTTGACATAGATGAGTAGCTTGTTCCAGAGTATGAGAAGTCTCTGGGAAAGGAATCTATCCCTCCAGCATGTCCTGTTTATTGTGGTGGCAAGGTTTAGGTCCCTAGAGCATGTAGCTCGGAGGGAATGAAATTTATTTAGGTGTAGCATGTCCAACAGCTCTGGGTTTGACATAGCTTTATACATTAGACAGAGATCACCTCGGAGTAGGCAATATGCTATGGAGTAAAGCTGGAGTATTTTGAGATGGTCAGTGTAGGGCATCTGTTTGAGGCCAGTAATCCTCTTTGTGAGGTACTTCTGTGACCTTTCCAGCTGCTGTAGATGTCTTGTGAGGTACATTCCAAAAGGGGTGTTGTACTCTATAATGGGTCTAATGAGTGTAGAATAGAGGGGAACAATGACCTCTTTTTTCCTGGATGAGAACCCTTTTGTGATGAGGTGTGCCACATAGAAGGATTTCCTGACTACTGTGGTGATGTGATTATCAAAGGAGAAGCTACTGTCCACCTGGGTCCCAAGGTCTTTTATCACACATTCAGCATTAAGTAGACTGCCGCCTATATGGTAGTTCATGGGTACAGAGTTTTTACCAAAGGGGAAAACAATGCACTTTTTGGCATTGAGGTTGAGACCATGACTCTGACACCAGGCATCTGTCTCAGTGAAGCCCTTTTGTAGGATGTCCACATCATTTGGGGACTCGACTATGACTCCTAGTTTGCAGTCATCTGCGAACGTCATTAGCCAAAGGCCTTCTGTGTTAGCCTGTATTTCAGAGAAGTAGATACCAAACAAGAGAAGTCCCAGGACTGAACCCTGTGGTACTCCACTTGTTACTGGTTTGAAGTGAGATTTGGAGTCTGCAACTTTTACAGTGTGGGTTCTGTCAGTGAGCCAGTTGGCAACCCATTTTGTGATGTAGGGATTTATACCTAGTTTAATGAGTTTAGCTATAACTCCGGAATGGGGGAATGGTGTTGAAAGCCTTGGCGAGGTCAAGATAGGCTGTGTAAAACACTTTACCCTCATCTACAGCTTTGGTGACTGCCTCACCCGAACTGTGTGGGGTTCAGTGTCTGGAGGTTACCAATGTCTTTGTTTATGAGTTCCATGATGATACGTTCCATGGCCTTACAGACTAGGCTCATCAGGCTAACAGGGCGATAGTTTGCAGGATCAGCGGTGGCTCCCCCTTTGTGGAGTGGGATAACTGTTGCTATGCACCATTCAGTGAGCACAAAGCCTGACATGAGGCTATGATTGAACATGGTGCTTAGGTGGGGAGCTAGTTCGTTCTGAAGTTCATGCAAAACACAGCCTGGGATGTCGTCCGGTCCCATGGATGCTGTGTTTTTGGCTATAGAGAGTGCAGCTTTTACCTGCATAGTTGTGATTACAGGGACTCTGCATTCTTCCTGTATAGATATGGGCCCTTTAGGGAGTGAGAGGGGTTTAAAGTTAGCACTGAACCTATCTGCCAGGATGTTGGCAATATCAGTTGGTTCTGTAACTTTCATGCTATTGTGCTGTAGCGCAGAGCAGATCTGGATGTTGCCATTGAGATTCTTGACATAACTATAGAATGCTTTGTGGTTGTCCCTAGAATCAGTAGTGATTTTGTTTTCATAGCTACCTTTGGAGGATCTTATAAGGGATCTCAGCTTCTTACTGAGACTGACCAGGGAGCTCCTCCACTCATGGGATTTTTCTCTCTTTTGCATGTTTCTTACTTTTGTTGTAGAGTTTGTTTATGGCAGGGGACCACCAGATTGGCTTCCTTTTTTTGGAGGATAGCGTCTTGGTTCTGTTTGGGATAGCACGATCCATGCACTCATGTAAGTGCTTATAGTGTGCATTTGTGTAGGATTCAGCAGTCGTACCTCTATTGTCCATCTGCATGGGTGTCATGAAGTTTGCCACTTCTGTCTTAAGAAGTTTGAAGTTGGCTTTGGAGAGGTTTTGTATGGTGGTTTCCCTAATTGGGGGTGGGGGTGGGATGTGGATGTCTAGGGTGATTAGCTTGTGGTCAGATCTGACCAACAAGGAATTGAACTCTGGTGTAATATCAGCATAAAGAGCCGGGGTGAGCTGCGTGCTGCAAGCTGTATACTACTTGGTCAGGTAGTTGCACATGCAAGGATGTGAATATGCACCTACAATAGGACACCAATTATAGAGCTTGCTAAGCTCAAATGGGATGAGATGGGGTAGGGCACACTCCTTGGCAACAGCACAATGTTGCACAAGGGTCCATACTCTTCTCACTGGCCCTGGACGTAGGTTGAGTTCAGCCTGTAGGGAGGCTAAGGGATACCTCTCAACTGTCCAGGTTTTCACAGAATGTCCAGATTTTTGTATCATATTTTTGGTCTGTTCTTCATAAAATTTGTGACTTTTTCTGGCAAATCACTGGGATGATCTGTGGATTGAAGTTACTAAATAATGATATTCATTTCAGTTTCATACTTCAAATTCTTCAGAAAATGAATGGTAACACAAACCCTGTTATTCTAGCAAGTTTGTAAGTTCATAAGCGCAATATTTAAAATATGTCCCTATTTTTGGGCCTTTGTTCCCCAGTTTTGTCAGGCTTTGTCCAGATTTCTAGCACCAACAGTCTGAGAAGTACAGGCTAAGGCAGGTGCACTAGTCCCAGAAAACAAGGAGATGAGTATGTGGCAGGTGATTATCAGCTGTAGGGATGGACAGCAATACAAAAGAGGTTATAAATGTGTGTGTGTGTGTGTGTGTGTGTGTGTGTGTGTGTGTGTGTGTGTGTGTGTGTGTGTGTGTGTGTGTGTGTGTGCACATGTGTATGTCCACATGACTGCATATAATGAGCAACAGCAAGAAATAAATTAGAGGAAAGAAACATACTTGCAGAAGAAAAACTGTTAAAAACTACAGATAGTAATTTAAGATGTTTAATGCAACAGATCAGTGTAAAACATTACTTATCTGGAAAAGGATGTCATTGAGGAAGTGCTACATAATAAGGAGCAAAAAACAGGCATTATAAAAAATTAAATAAAATATGGATATGGGAATGAAAAAGAGATATGATATAGTGTGAGATTTATGCAGAAAAGAAAGTCATATTCATCAAAATGAAATATGCAATTTCTTAGATATTCAAGGAGGAAGGCATCCAGTGGTGGTAAATTTCATAACGGCAAAAATGTGATCATAAAAGTGGAATGCAGTGGAGTAAAGTACATTTATTGATGCAGTAAATTACAAACAGAAATGTAAGTGCTAGACAAACTGCAAAGTGAAAGGTTTAATGTGGAAATTCCAGTTCAGGCAATATTGCAATATGATTGGTCAATCAGTCCCCAGATGATGGTGGAGCCTAAGAGCAGGATGCATCTGGAAAAGATATACCACAGGGTGGTGTTTAGGAACTATCTGCAAGAGACTCACATGTATGTCCAGTCTGACTTGGACAGCAAGGGAAAGAGCAGGAAAATGAGAGCAAAAAGGATACTCTCAGTCTAGAAAGGAATAATCTAAAGGAAAACCTGCTTGGTTTAATAGAATTGGGAAGACATTAAGAGAGATGAACAAAAGAGATTACATAAAGTAAATAAGACCCAAAATGTTGGAAGCATGGTAAAACAGATAAACATGGTAATAAGGATTATTAAGGCAGAGCCATGTAATATAACAATGACACTAAACTAATAACAGATAAAAGGTTACAACAAAAATGCAGATTAACAAATATGAGGAAGGGAAAAAGTGGAACACTACCATGGATGCATCAAATAGAGAAAATTGTAAAGCGACTACAACAGGAAGTATCACTATTAGAAGATACAGACAAGGGAATAGAACAGCCAAAACTCTTACAAACATGGATGTCATAAAAGTAATACACAACATAAAAATTCAAAACATCAGCACAAACATAACAATAGTAAAAGGTATATAGGCAAATATAAAGGAAAATGCAAAACAAGCAATTCATTGTTAACACAAAAAAGGTTTTATGGAGACTTGGAAAACAATGAAAAAAAATAATAGTAACACCACCTAAAAAAGAAGAAATCAATACATTTTGGAGAAATATTTATGAAAGACCCTCTTGAATGTGACAAAGATGCCAAATGGATAGAAGAGCTAAACAAAGCAGTAGGAAGCTCTAATACAGAGGATATGAAATGGGATGAAGTAACAAACCGGGAAACTGAGACAAAATTAAGATATGCTCCTAAATGAAAACCCTTGGTTGGATGCCGTACATAACTTCTGGCTAAAGGTATTAACATTTTTGAGCAAAGATTTCCCTTGAGTAAAAATGATTTGTATGCATACCCTAAGCTGACACCAACATGGTCAACAACAGGAAACAATATACCCCTCCTTAAAAGTGATTCTAAAAACCATCCTAAGAACTATGGACCAATAACTTGCCTTCCAACAATATGTAAATTATATACTGCAATTGAGGCAAACATAGTTTAAAGTCATTTAGTCACTAAGGAACAAAAAAGTAATAAAAGTAAACCATATGAAAAAAAAAAGTATCTATTGTCAATAAAACCATAACAGAGAGTTGTAAAAAAGGGCATAGACAAATCACAAAAAAGCATTTGACAGCATCCCCCATTCAAGGATTATGGAATGCTTACAAATGTATAAGATAGACCCTACGCTGATCAGTTACATAGCACTGACTATGAAACAGCACATTACAACTGAGTTATGATAAAGTGCAAATTATTATAACAGGGCTAAAAATCCAAAGGAGGTATTCCTGGTTGATTCTTGTCACCACTGCTGTTTTGCCTTTCCCTTAATCCATTTAGCTGTCAACAGACTAGACTATGATTACAACTCCCCTTTCAAAAAGCACCCCTGTCCATTTACATCTCATCTATTTTTGTAGATGATTTTAAATTGTATAGCTCATCAGACAAGCACTTGAAAGCACAATTATGGTCAAAACCTTTGCAGATGACATAAGAGTGATATTTGACCTTGATAAATGTGCAAAAGTAATATCTACAGCAGAAAAAGCTGCAGCACCAAGAAAATATCAATCTGAGACAGACGTGATTTAAAAGAACTTGAACAGGAGGAAATGTATACATATTTGGGAATTAATGGATGACCTGAAATAAAACACGAACAAGTGATAACAAAACTTAGTAAAGAATACTTTAGAAGACTAAAGGTAATTTTGAAAACTGTCTTGACATGTAGAAAATAAAGTTCAGGCTATAAATCAGCTTGCTCTTCCTGTTCTAACTTGCAACTTTGGTATTCTAACTTGCAACTTTGGTGAGACCGACTGGTCCAAGAAAGCACTGGGTCAAGTTAGACAAGAAAGCAAACTTCATTATTTGAAAGTGTACATAGTTTTGTGTGTTTGTTTTAAGTTGTCAATAGGTTATGGGGTGTTTTGGGGGGTTGTTTGTTTTTTGTTTGAGGGTTTACATAGGTTCAAAGGGAGATATCATGAAACAAACGTGTAAGAGATCAACTCACCAAACATTAGTGGGTGCATATCACACAAAATCTGGAAACAGACATTTAAAAAAAGACTGTCATATATAATAGGTGGGAATAATAACTTCTTATCATAATGGTTACACTAAACATATTTTGGAAGGTGAATGGCCTCACAGGTATAGACATAATTGGCAGAATAATGAATTATGTTAAGAAATGTAGAATGCAAACAGCAATGCTGCAAGAACCATGTTTGGAAAGAAGTGAAGATGCAAATTTGATAAAGAAAGGATTTCAGGATGGATATTAGGCAGAATATCAGGGATAAAGGAAAAGAGAGGAGCTCCAATGGCAATAGAAGAGGAAAAAACATAGTAAAGGCAGATTTGTGATAATAAGGGGCTACTAGCAAGGGAAGAGGATTAAGCTGGCATGTATTCATATTCCACTTAAAACTGCTATCATGGAGCTTAAGAAAAATTTAGAAAAAATAATCAGCTTTCAGCAGGAATATTACTTATAGATGTGGACTGGTTGATTTGCAACAATGAGGATGTATCTGGGGGACATTGAAGGGAAAATATAACCAAAGATGGTAGATTTCTGAAAACATTTATGAAAATATTTGATATGGAAGATATGAGTAGGACCTTGGAGATAATTTACATATTATTCCCCAAGATACAATAACTGAGCTACATTGAACAGAAATTATATTTCACAGGAATATGTGTACTTAATTGAAATCTTTGACACATATCCAATAACTATTTCAGATCATAGGCCAATAACAACTAAGCTAAAAATGCAAGGTAATGGAGTAAAAATGAGAACAATGGCACCTGCTGTCCTACCTGTTAAAAGACAGAAATTTAAGGAATGGGTAGCGGAAATTATTCAAGAACTATTAGGAAAGATATGCATTTCTTCAGAAGTTATAGTAAGTGAATGGGATAAAATAAAAGATACGTTTAAAATAGGGCATAAATAAAACAAAAAGAGATATGGTTAAGAAGCAACAAGATAAATTTAGAGGGGATGACAAAAGATTAAAATATTACAGAATAAGTATCTCACAATTTCACAGAACAAGAAGAGGCACAACTGCAGAGTGCTAAAGAGAAAATAAGCGATTATCTGTATAACATGCATGAGTTTATAAAGATTGTTGTTAAGCAATTTTTTTATAATAACCCCAGAGCACAAAAACTCTTAACACAATGACCTAGGCAATAGAAAGTAGAAAGGGTTGTTGCCAAATGTAGGGAACATATAACAAGAAAAATAACCAGAGATCCAGTAGAGGTATTAGAGATATTTTGGAAATTTTATGAAAATTTGTATAAAGCAAAGGACTGAGGACTGTGAAATTAAGAAAAAGTGCAAATAAAAATGTTTAGGGAAGACTCAAATTGCCAAGGTTAGAAGTAGATGAGGCTCAACAATTATCAGTTAAGATACGAGGAGATGATATAACAACAATGACGTATAATCAATCTGCATGAAAGTCTCCAAGAACAGAGGGTATTCATGGAGGAGTTTGAAAGCTAGGATGAAGAAAGTGATAAAGATCTAGAAGGCTTTGGTTAACAGTATTTTAAAAGGAGGGGAAGGAAGCATCAACATCCTGGTAGAAAGCTGTGGTGGCTCTAATACCTAAAGACGGTAAAGTCCCATTGGACCCAGCTTCATACAGGCCCATTTCAGTTTTAAACTGTGATTATAAAGTGTTTGTGTATATAATAGCTAAAATAATGGCACAGATGTTGTCAAAATTGATAGATATGGATCAGTGTGGTTTGTGGAGGGGAGACAAACATTTGACAGCATTAACAGAACAATGATGATCCAGGGGGAAGCAGAACATAAGAAAATACTACTGTTGTTGGTTGGTCTTGATGGAGAGAAAAAAATTCAACAGAGTAAGCTGGATTTTATGAGTAGAGCAATGGAAACATTTACATTTCCTGATACTATAATAAGGATAATTAGGAGGATATATTAGGATCTCCTACAAAAATTGAAAAAGGAGGTTTCCTGTCTGATAAGTTGTGTCTAAACAGAGGAACCAGGCAGGGGTGTCCTCTTTTTCCTTTGTTATTTTCATTATATTTAGATATACTGGCAAAGAAAATAAGAGACTGAGAAATTCAAGGATATAATTGGTATGGTAATCAAGAAAAGTTGGCTTTATCTGCAGATGATATTATTTTGTACCTGATAAAACCATAAAAGGGCATTTCAGTGTTGTGAAACATTCTGAGCCAGTTTCATGTTCTTCAGGATACAAAATGAATGCAGAGAAAACAAAGTCTATAACTATAAGCTATGTACCCATGATTAAACTGGTTCACAAATACCCATATTTATGGGGACACAATAAAATGAAGTATTTAGGAGTATGGATTTAAAAGGATTCTTTTGTGGAAGCTAAGGATATGCAGGAATAGACTCAACAAAAGATAATACAAAAACTGAGAAAGTGGAAGTTCTTTTTATGGGTATGGAAAGCAATATGCAAGCAGTGAAAATGTTTTAGTCCCTTTAGTTTTATATACAGGAAAGTCATATTTTTATCAACTAGAGGAGAAGTTGTGAACAGTAATTAATAAATAGTCAAAGGATTTTATCTGCTTGGGGAAGAGGGTAAGGATCAAATGAGATAAGTTGATCCTTCCAGTAGAACAAGGTAGTTTAGGATTACCTGAGTTGAAGGGATAATTTAGAGCTACACAGTTAATGCTCATATACATAACACAAGCAGAAAGTGGAAAGGGATGATGATAAAGTTGGAGGGGGGGGGGTCAAGAAATAAGGAGAGAATGAGATTTTGGATTCAGATTCTTAAGTAGAAAAACAACAGCTATACAGACTATAGTCATAAAGTAGCAGAAACTATTCTAAGAATTAAGCCAACATGAGAATGGAGAAAGGAGATTCTGCCAACAAAGATGACTGCAATTAGAGGTACAGAGAATAGGCAAGACGGGACTAGAATTTACTGGAGAAAACTGGCAAAAAAACAAGGTATTGGGAGCAAATAACTAGAGTGGGAAAGGTAGTAGAATGAGAAGAGGTCAAGAAGAGAGTTGGTCTACAGACTACAGACTGCCCTCTCTATCAGTGATTGATATCAGAGTATAGACAAAGAGAAAGGGATAGGGGAATCCTAAGTGAAAGACCTGTTCTGGTAGAGGTTTTAGCTGAACCTAGAACAGAAGTTGCTATTAAAAAGGGATAATTAGTAGAGCATATAAAATATTGCACAATAACTATAGGAATCAATCAGAGGAGGTTAGAAAAGATTTGGAAGAGAGATTGAATAAGCAATTCACAAGGAAATAATCGGAGGATATATGCATGACTCCCAAAAATACAACAAAGTCTAGAAGATTTAGGATTTTTGCTTGGAAGTGTTTGCATAGATATTTTTATACACCAAGCAGTCACCAAAGATTTTTTTCCTCAAGAGGATAGGAAATATTGGAGGTGTGATGGGGAAGAAACAGATAACTGGGAACATATATTTTGGGGCAGTAATGAGTTGGCAGACTTTAAAAATTCCTACATAGTACTCTGTCAGAAATACTATGTGAGCAAATAGGTGTAACTAAGGAAATTGTTAGTAAGACCTTGTTAAGTTTAGTTCTGGTGGCTGTTAAAAAGCAGTTACTAGAAAATGGAATTCAAAGTTAAAATCAACTGTACTTGAAGTAGTAAATATTGTAACAGTGATACACGAACTGGAAGCGGGATCTTTAGAAAAAGGTAGGAGAAAGCTACACAGAAAAAATGGAAACTGTGGGAACAATACATATGGAATAATGTTCTGGAGGAGAAGTGAGATTTTAAGGGAAGGCAGGAATTGAACACTTTATGTAATATTGACTTGGTGATTGAATAAAAGCATGTATGTGATGTATAATGTTTGAAACTGTAAACATGTTGACATGGTTTGTTTTCTTTTATATAAATGTATGCTTACCTATGTCTTAAGTGATAATTCAATAAAGGTATTAAAAAATAGTACACGGCAAGATTAGATATCTCTCTGTCTGAAGGAGGTACAGGCTTCCCCAAACGTAACTACATGTATAGTCTGCAATTGTGGGACTGCATACATATTTGTTGGCACCATCAGATCCCAACATTGTGGAAGTTCTATACCATGAAGAAAAAAGTCTAAAATTACATCTTTGCTCAGATTAGCAAAATAATTTCAAAAATGAGCTAGAATGGAGAACAAACCAGAAGGAGATAAGAATACCAAAAGCAGATAAAATCAGGTGGCAACAAAATGTTCTAAAGAACAAAAAGAAGAATATGAAGAAATGGAAAGAAAGTTGAAAAACCCACAATTATAGTGGCAAGTAAGGAGAACTCCTGGAACAACCACATACTGACACAGATTTGGTGTATGAATGATTAAAGAGAGGTGAATTTAAACCAAAAGATGAAAGGTTAATAATGTCAGCTGAAGACAGAGGACTGCATACACGTTGGTTTGCAAATCTGTAGAAAAAGTATGGGATACAGACAAATGCAAAGTCTGTAGTACAGAATATGAAATAACTGCACATTGTGTTGATGGTTGTGATATAGTAATGGCTGAGGGTCTGTATAATAAAACAATGGGGATTGTCCAAACACTACAACTTACAAGTAGCTGAGAAAAATTGGAAGCAAGAATCACAAAGAATTGATAAAAATGAAGATGTTATAATCATTTAATAACAAAAGTTAAGACAGTAGAAGCAAGGAAAGCAGGTATCCAGATATAGTAGTCAAAGAATAAAGGGCAAAAGTAAAATTAATCATTGAAAAAGTCACACCTGGTGATTATTATGTTGTGCATACTGGGAGACACAAAGTCAGAAAATACTAGGATATGCAAGCAGAAATCACAGTAATATAAGATAAAGGCACACAGATAGTTCCAATATTATTAAGAGCAGTAGGAAACATTCTTAACTATGCCACAGGTGCATATAATTCTGTATGAACTGGAGGAGGCAATTCTTGGCCCATTGTGGATACTGAGAAGAACGTTCTCACCAAACATCAAAAGACTGAAGCAATAAACATCAAAAGATTGAAGCAATGCTCTTTTCATGAAATTTAATCATACTCTGATTTGGGAATGGGGTTCTTTTCTGCAATGGTATTAGAAACCCAAAACATTTGGAGAAATTAGAAAAAAAACATGTAGCATCCATGTTGTATGACATCATCAATGGACTTCATTAAGTCTTAAAGATATATTGCTTGATTTCTAAGCAGCAGCTGTAAAATGCTTCACTGACAATGACATGAATGTTACTGTAAGAGATACAATATCTCAGAAGACAACCATATATGACTAAACTGAAGCAACCCAGTTATGCCCCTAATTGTGTTAATTAAAAGCAGTTTGTTGAAGTGATTGATGTGGTTCTGATTATGTGCATTAAAAGCAGAATGCCCAGCTACAAAAGGATGCATTTAAAAAAACAATATTTCAATCCACTGCCAGAAAACTGTTAAACATTTGTACATCTTCAGAGCAAGACTAACTTTTTATTTTTTTAAACATGATTTGTACGTGTGTGTGTGTGTGTGTGTGTGTGTGTGTGTGTGTGTGTGTGTGTGTGTATGTGAATATGTGTGAATACATGTGTGGGTGTGAATATGTGTAAATGCATGCATGTGTGTGTGTGTGTGTGTGTGTGTGTGTGTGTGTGTGTGTGTGTGTGTGTGTATATGTGTCTGTGAATATGTGTGAATACATGTGTGCATGTTTGTGTGTATGGGTGGGTGTGAATATGTGCAAATGCATGTGTGTGTGTGTGTGTGTGTGTGTGTGTGTGTGTGTGTGTGTGTGTGTGTGTGTGTGTGTGTGTGTGTGTGTGTGTGTGTGTGTATGTGCATGTATGCGTGTGTGCGTGTGTGTGTGTGTATGTGTGCTCGTGCACGCATGTGCGCGTATGTGCTCATACAAGGGTGTGTGTAGGAAAGACACTAGTCTACTGTACAAATTAGGAGTAATAACACTAGCCTGAAATCAGAATACATTTAGTTCCTTTATATGCAGTGTTACAGAAATTAATATTTCTTAAAACACAGTTCAGTAACTTTATCGCCTAAATTAATCACCTCCCATGATTAGCAAGCTCCTCCCCTGTCACCCAATTATTATTCTGCACCATCTGTGCAGGGGAATGCCAGAAGGATGAGATAAAAGCCAAGGACTGCACCCTTCATTCAGTGGACTGGAGGTTAGGAAGTGTTTCAATCCCCTGTGTGTAACAGCACAATACAAGCACAACAGAAGACCTTCCTCCAGATGGTATTCCCGCAGCAAATACTAAATCATCCCCTCCCCAAAGACAGGTGAACAGGCATCAGCCTTTCACTTCCATCTCTCTCTGAACAGCTCCTCCTGCATCCAGTAGTCAAACACAGATCATTTGTGGCACAGCCAAAACCAAAAACCTGTATGTCATGGAGCCAGTACCAAAGCTTCATAAAACAACCTACAATGTTGTGTTGCTTTCTGCTTTTAGATTAGCTATTACACTTAGGGCAACTGTGGATGTAACTTCTCTGCTTAGTTAATACTGCATACTGTAATGATACATTTTACTGGAGTAAAAATACCACCTAGAAATCTTTATATGTGTTCAGCCAGGTTTTTGTGATGTATGCAAAAAAACAGGTTGCTGTGGAATAGGCTGACAAGGTACATCACAGAAAGAGCAACAAAGCTCTACAGATGCTGACTTGAAACACTTGTGTATTCTTTTATAGTTTCAGACTTATGTGTTATTTACTTATTTGTTGTTCTTTTTAAGGCTGAATGACTGCCATGCTATTTTCTTTAAAGCAGAAGTATTCTGCCGTGTGAACAACTGAGTGACGGGCTGGAGGTTGTAACTACGTATATAAGGCGATGGAAGCTGAAAGCAATCATTCGGAGTAAAATTATTGAACAAGTAACTGCTGATGTGGGATGGTATAGTTCATGATCTTCCAACCAGTTGATTTTGAGCGCTTTAGTGGTCAGCATTAAAAAAACATAAAAACAACTTTACTTTTAACAGCTATTTTGCATACAGTGTAACAGAGAGAGGTGATCAAGTGTGAATGTTTGAGCAGCTGTGCAAATGTCAATCAGACTTAGCAAGGACAATTGGTTTGTGAAGGATGAAATTACTTGGCTGATGGTAGAGATTTTTTTCTTCTGCTCAGTCATTTACACATTCATATCATGCACATTTAATTTTTTGTGAAATCTTTACATGAACAAGAGAGATAGTATTTGCTGAGTGCAAGGGACCGTGAACTTTGCCAGCTAAGAGAGGGAGAAACTGACAGCTGGATGTGTTTGAGCTTTCTAACGGTTCCTTGATTCTATTCCGCTTATATGCCAAGCCAGAAAAGAACTTTTTTAGACACTTAATGCAGGGATAAAAATTGATCAAGATACAGGATTTTCACTGCTCACTGTAAAACTCATTTGTTGTGAAGAATGAATATTAAACTGTCTCAGTTTGGTGAAATGTGTTTGCAATTCCTGAAGCTCTGTGCAACTTCTGTGACCACATTCTTATTCTAATAATTTAGGTATGGCTGAATCTTCCCTTAAGGCTACTTTAATATCATACTCAGCAGCAGTAGCAGCAGATGTTAGGTGACGGTATTCTTAATTATTTGCACTGGTTAATGTAGAGGCAGGATTCATAAACAGTTTATACTATGTAGGACTAAAGTACTAGGGAAAATGCACAACAAAGCCATACTCAATGTAAAATAAATGGCCATTCAGGTTGCACAGAAGTAATAAGTAATACCTGTTTGTTCTGAGGTTCAAGCATAAAAGTACGTTTCTGAACCAACGGATGAGTTTTTGTGCAATTCACAAACCCTTATATAGACCATCATGGTCAATATCCCTCCATGTGTTGTAACATAACTGCGGATGAACTGATGTAGCAGATTAAACAAACAGACAAACCTTCAATGGTAGGAATACATTCAGAACTGTATAACATAGGCATATTTTATTCCACATAGATCCTTGGCTTCAGAATGCCATGGGTGATAGTAATGTGCAAGTAGGCATGCAAAATGCCATAATACCCCTACTACTGGGCCCCTTGGGATAACCATCAGGTTGCCATGTGAGAAGTGACTAGAAAAAGTCCTATCAATGTAGCCCATGTAGAAGATCCGTGATATCAGCCAGACTTTACAGGGCATTGTGGTACTGATGGCAGGTGTGCATGCATGCTTAATGAAGGCTGACTGTTTAATTTATTTATGAACCTAATGCATGTGAACTGCCCCCCAATACACACACAGACACACACACACACACACACACACACACACACACACACACACACACACACACACACACACACACACACACACACACACACCAGATGAAGAAAATGAATTCATCACTAACAGAATGTAAAGCTTTATCCGGAACACAGTTAAGTGCAAACATATCTGTTTTTCTGGTTCCCAAGGTTAGCAAGTGTACAACAAAATGTGTTGACAGTGTTATATGACTGTAATGTAAACTGTTTAGTGTTTCTTTAGTATACATATAATTCAGGGAACATACCAGTGCCAGAGACATTTTTGCTTATCATGGACAATAGATATTTAGGTATATGATAAACAGGAGGCAGTTATGTGCTCACTGCAATGTCCTAATGTTGCCTTGTATCCCATCAGATTCATGTTGATTTACCAAAGGCAGTCTAGGTGCATACCATTATTGTGAGAAAAAATATCCCTAGAATTCACTTTCAGTGATGAAGAAACAAAATGTCTTTTACAGGAGGCAAGCCCCCCTCCCCACACCCACATTTCTCCCACCTTATATATACTAACTCCAAAGTCACACATTTGGGTGGAAAAGGCCACCTCAATTATCAATGAAAGTAGTTTTCAACAATTTTGATTCCCAGTCATGACAGTTTCTGAGATTGCCGTCAGTAAATGAAATCGCTTTCATCCCATCACAGAACAATACCTTAAGTAAGTGCAGTGCATTGGTGCATACATAATGTAGCACATCTTTGTTTACTGATTTATCATTCTGTACCTTCAACATATTCTGTATGCACACAGACTGGCAGCCAATTGTTACTTTACTATCATGTCATCCATATGGTATGATATTGAGTCAGTCAGAAGCACTTAATTCATGTGGAATTGTGTCCCCTTTTTTTAATTTTTCCAAGTCTTTTGGGGTTTCCAATACCATGACGGGAATGGACCCATTCCTAAGTTAAAGTACAATTAAAGTTTATGAAATTAGTATTGTTTCAATCTTTGATGTCAGCATGAAGTGTTCTTTGCAGCACCCACAATATACCCAGTAATGACGCCTTCTGCAATTCGTACAGAGTTACATGTATTGGTAACATATCTAAATACAATTATAAATTCTTATTTATAAGGCCCATTGCTCTTACTACTATTGGAACTGTCTGGGTATCCTTCTTCCACATTGCCGTCATTGCTACCTGCAAATCCTGGTATTTTACTTTGTGTCTCTCTGTAGATAAGACATTGAAGTCACTGGGTATAGTAATTTCAATGATCAGTGCTCCATTTGTCTTCTTTTCATGGGCCACTAAATCCATTTTTTAGCATCTATCCTTTGAACTGTTGGTAATGGGTGAGCCCATGTGATATAAATTTCATCATTTTTTATAATGCTTTGTGGCTCATGTTTCCAGTGTTTTTCAGCCACTTCAGTACCATAATGTTTGCACAATCCCCAGTGCAACAGTCTTGCCACATTATTATGACTTTCAGTACACAGTCCTTCTGCCATTTGTATATTACACCCAGCAACAAGATGTGAGACTGTTTCCAATTCTGTTTTACAAAACCTACATTTGTCTGTTTCTCCCACATGTTCAATGGACTTTGTAAACCAACATTTATGCAGTCTGCTATCTTGGCCACCAATATTAACCTTTCATCTTTTGGTTTAAATTCACCTCTTCTTAACCATTCCTGCATTTTTCACATTTCTTGCCTTCTCATCTGATCCTTCACCTTATATTTTTTCTTTTTTTTGGCACATTTAGTTGCTGCTTCATTTTTATCTACTTCTCGTTTGATTTCCATTCCTGTTTGACATCAATATGCTTCTTCTAAACAAAGCAGGGAAGTAATCTTAGACTTACTCTCCTCATATTTCAAAGCTTTCACTATATATGGGTCTTGTGAGGTCAGCAGATATGTATGCAGTCCCACAATTGCAAATCTATACATGTAATTAATTATGAGGAGGGACATACCTCATTCAGAACGGGGGACATATAATCTTGGTATGCACTGATTTTTATAAATCATTGGATGAGTATGAAGTATCCTTCTTGTTTCCCTGTCCAACCTATCCAACACCTTTTGGGGCCAGTCACTCCAAAACTATAAGTTAGGACAGGTAGAACAAACAGGTTTATACCTAGGACTTTGTCCCTAGATAGCAATGCTGTTATCAGTATTTATTTAAGTCTTCTAAAATATTCTTTACTATGTTTTATTCAGATTTGTTCATGTTTTATTCTTGATCCTTCATCATTTCCCAAATATTTATACACTCCCTCTTTCTCAAGTTCTTTTATATCTCATAGGATCATAGGATCATAGGAGGTTACTAGGCTTATGGCCCTGAGGCCCTTACAAGCCTAGCCAAGAGTTTATCCAGACATGTCTAAGGGACAGCTCCCGGTGATTTCTCCTGTCTACCTGATGAATCTGGGCATCTTGAGGCAATGCAGCAATTGCCTCATGTACACAGATAACCCTCTCCTCCTACCACCCAACACTACAACCTCTGAGAGATGCACTTATATAGCCAAACTGGAAGCAAAGTTCTCTTCACCCAAGACTGGACTAGACAGTCAAGAGGAGAAGGCAAACACTTGCACCACACCGCACTCATCACATAGTCCCTCAAAACCTACACCACCAAAGCACACACATAGAAACACAAAACACACCTACATTCGCGGAGGCTCTCAATAAAAAACTGCCCAAGCATCAGGGACCTCCAAAGAATAAACGCAAGCAAACTCCACCCCCCCAACACAACCCAAATGGCACATAGCCCACAAACTTAGTGTGCAACTCAACCACAGCCCATAAGGCATGACAACATACCCAACACTCTAGTCATAGGTGACTCTATAGTCAGGCACACTGATGTTCCACTCACCAGGCTAAACAAGGAGAAAGTTACTGTCAGCTGCCTGTCAGGTGCCAGGATCCGCCACATAATGCACGCACTCAGGTTACTCCACAACAAGTACAAATATGACACTGTCATTGTCCATGTTGGTGTGAATGACCTGAGACGTACCTGTCTGGACTACATGAAAAGAGACATGGAGGAGCTCTCCGATCCTGTAGCCCAGGCAGGTATGACCCTAGCCCTGAGTAGCATCCTGCCATTACCCAGAATGATACCACAGTACAAGGACAAAACGATTGACTTCAACAATTGGCTAAGCTTCTAGTGTCATTCTAAGGGGATCCAGTATTTGTCTGCCTGGGATGACATGATCAACAGACTATAATGCTTTGCCAGAGATTGCCTGCACCTGTTGTCCTTGGGATTTCGGATACTGGCTAAGGCTCTTGCCACCCCTATAGTGCCTTTTTTAGGCAAGGTTCAACTGGACGTATAAGAGAATTTAAGTACCTTTTATATGCACTTTTTTCAAATAATACAGCATTTTTAACTGATTTATTTGTGTTGCATTGAATATTAACTGAACTGGATGTTTTGACTCTGAAAGTGCTTGCTAGATTTTTATTGCCTGTTAGTAATTGCAGGCGGGGGTAGTCTCATTCATTGATATTCTGTCACTGCCTATTTAAGTGGTATATTTTGAAATATTTTTTGCTTAAAACCTCAGCTTTGGCCAGCTAAGATCTAGCTGTATTCAACTGGACGTATAAGAGAATTTAAGTACCTTTTATCTGCTTAGCCAATTGTTGACATTGTCTTTCCTGACCTAGAGTAGTCCAAATACAGGCTTTGCTGTATTCTGGACTTTTGGAAAGTTCCTGTGTTGCCCATTTCCTTTCTTGGATAAAGGGAGGCTTCTTTGTTCACCAGGGGCAGTGGGGAGCTTAGAGCAGCCTATCTATCCCTGGAGGAGTGTTCCTAGCATAAGAATCTGATAGTCTATTGGCCGTTTTGGGCCAATTTCTAGCTCTTTCAAGTCCCCCTGTATAAAACCCACTTTGGCGCGGTTTTTGCGCTTGTTACTACTCAGCCAAGCTCCTCGTGGTCCTGCAGAGTGGTGCTAGCAGCAGAGAGGCTAAAAGAGCGACTGCTAACCTGATAAAAGTGTTTTTTTCCTGCTACTACCTGGGCGACTGTCCAATCTAGCTAAACTGCAAGTATTTCTGCTTCTTGAACTGTTTTAAACTGTTTAAAGTTGTTTTTGCACCTGCATTTTTAAAGTTTGTCCTGTTTGTTGCATTTACCTGTTGAGGCTACAAACTCAGGTGCGCTAGCCTGTGTTACATATTTATTGCATTTTCCTGCTGTTTGTTGCAAAAAAACAAAACAATTATCCTTGTTTCCTGTCTTTCCTGACCTAGAGTAATCCAAATACAGGCTTTGCTGTATTCTGGACTTTTGGAAAGTTCCTGTGTTGCCCATTTCCTTTCTTCTATAAAGAGAGGCTTCTTTGTTCACCAGTGGCAGTGGGGAGCTTACAGCAGCCTATCTATCCCTGGAGGAGTGTTCCCAGCACAAGAATCTGGTAGTCTATTGGCCATTTTGGGCCAATTTCTAGCTCTTTCAAGTCCCCCTGTATAAAACCCACTTTGGCGTGGCTTTGCGCGATTTTGCACATAGCGCAGCATCGGGCAGCTCCGCTTAATTTGGTTTAAACCATTCTCGGCTCCACAAAGTCTGGTCTTCACTTTTTCCCTAAGAACTGATCTAGTTCTCATAATAAACACCCTATTCCTACTCTAAAGCCTGGCACTTGCTCACTAAAGCAATTATATAAGTCAGCACTAAAAAATTAAAAGCACTACACCCTCACAAACTCCCCTTGAGTACCTTGTTCCCCATTGGCCCTTTTTTCAATTATAAAGGAATTCCCAATACTATTCTAGCATGTCCAAAGGTCAGTTGTCAATCTCCTCTCTGGTCCAGCTGGTGAATCTGGGAATCTTGAGGCAATGTTACAACTGCCTCATGTACACAGACAACCCTCTCCTCCTCCCAACAAATTCCAACACATGTGAGAGATGCAACCATATAGCCAAACTGGAGGCTAAGCTCTCTCAACTCAGTACTGGCGTAACCAGTCAGGAGGAGAAGAAAACCACACTCACTACAATTCCAGTCTCACATAGACCTACCATGACAGCAAACCAAACACATAAACACACAAAAACATACTTGGAGGCTCTAAATAAAAATCTGCCTAAGCAGCAGAGACCTCCAAAGCAGACACCCAAGCAACCGCTACCCCAAAACAAAACACATGCAACACATAGCTCACAAAGTCAGTGTGCTGAACAGTCACAGCCCTTAAGGCTAAATAACACACCTGATACACTTGTAATAGGTGACTCTATCGTCAGGCACACTGACATCCCGCTCACCAGGCTGAACAAGGAGAAGGTCACGGTGAGCTGCCTGTCGGGTGCTAGGATCCGCCACATAACACAAGCACTCAGGTCACTCCAAGGCAAGTACAAATATGACTCAGTCATTGCCCATGCTGGTGTGAATGACCTGAGACGTACCTCCCTGGACTACATGCAAAGGGACATAGAGGAGCTCTCTGAGCATGTAGCCCAGGCCGGTATAACCCTGACCTTGAGTAGCATCTTACCCTCACCAAAATGATGTCACAATATGAAGACAAGATGATCAATTTCAACAATTGGCTTAAGTATTGGTGTCATTCAAAGGGGATCCAATGCCTGTCAGCCTGGGATGACATGCTCGACAAGCCACGATGCTTCGTTAGGGACGGCTTGCACCTGTCATCCCTGGGCTTTTGGATATTGGCAAAGGCTCTTGCCACCCCCATAGTGCCTTTTTTAGGCAAGGCTCAAAAGACAAACCTACCTCCATAGGTATCACAAGGGATAAGAGACTAAGAGTAATGCTACTCAACGCCAGAAGTCTAAACCTCAAGATGCACACACTCAAAACTCTCCTTATCATGGAGAACATTGATATCTGTGCAGTAACAGAAACCTTGTTCAAGGCTCCCGTGAGCACCCCAGCACTACCAGGTTATACCTCATACCATGCTTTTTGGCCCCAAACTTGGACCGAACCACAAAAGGAGGGGGAGTATCAATATTCATCAAAGATACCCACACCTCCAGGTTCGTGGCACAGCACAAAGCATCAGAGACTATCCATGTGCCACTAACAGTGGGTAAAACTGCCTTCCAGTTTATAGCCTGCTACAGACCACCCTCCCAAACCCAGCAACCCCCCTCTGCCTTCCTGAGAACACTGGAAAATATGAAGGTCTCTCCAAACACCATTATATTGGGCAACTTCAACTACCCAAACATAGACTGGGAGCATTACTCTAGCTCCAACACCCTAGCCCAAAGGTTCCTAGAATATATAAACTCAAATGCTATGGAACAACTTGTTACCACCCCCACAAGAGGGGAAAACATACTGGACCTGATCATGGGGGCTCAATGCTCCAGACCAGAAGTATATCCCTCACTGGTAAGATCAGACCATAAACTAATCTCACTGGATATTCACATCCCGACCCCACCCCCTGCCCAGAAAACCACAGTGAAAAACTTCTCTAAAGCAAATTTCACACTCCTCAAAACCGAGGTGGAATCCTTCAAAGCCCCCGGGCCTGTGGAAAATACGACCCAGACCGCAGAATCCTTTATAAACGCATTCTATGAACACCTTCAGGAATGCATGGATCATGCAATCCCAAATAAAACCAAGACCCAATCCTCCAAAGGCAGGCGTCCTGTCTGGTGGACCCCAGCCATAAACAAACTATACAATAGAAGGAGGAAGCTACTACATGATAGAGCAAAATCCCAAAAAGGGAAGGCATCTCTGATCAGTATTAGCAAAAACTACGGGCACTCATAAAATCGTCTAAGGCCAGCTTCAAGAGAAAAATTGCACAGGACACTAAGGATAATCACAAGGCTTTCTTTAGTTATGTTAGGAACCTGGGTGGGAATTCCCAGATATGCTCAGAATTAGTCCAAAATGACAAAAAACACTGAACCCACAGACATTGCCAACATCCTAGCTGACAGGTGCAGCGCAAACTTCTCCCCTCCCACCAAAAGGGCAAATATCTATTCCAGCAGAGTGCTGTCCCCTGACATCTCAGATGCTCAGGTAAGAGCCACCCTCTCCAAAGCAAAAAACACAGCATCAATGGGACCAGACAGTGTCCCGGGCTGCGTCCTACATGAACTCCAAGAAGAGCTAAACCCAAACATAAAACTACTGTTCAATCTCAGCCTTACTACAGGATATGTACCCAAAGAGTGGCGTGCAGCAACAGTGGTCCCTCTCCACAAAGGTGGTGCCTCAACGGATCCTGGAAACTATCGCCCCATAAACCTGACTAGCTTAGTCTGCAAAGCTATGGAAAGGATCATCATGGACCTCATAAATAAAGATATTGGGGACCTACAGACACTGGATCCTACCCAGTTCGGCTTTGTTAAGGGCAGATCCTGCCTCTTAAACCTGGTTGATTTCTTTGAAACAGTCACCAAGGCCATTGACGAGGGGAAGGTGGTCCACACAGCCTACTTGGACCTCACAAAAGCCATCGATACAATACCCCACTCGGGCATTATAGATAAGCTCACCAGCTTAAATATAAACCCCTATGTCACTAGATGGGTTGCAAACTGGCTCAAGGATAGAACCCACATGGTTAGAATTGCTGGAGCCATGTCAGACTCCAAACCAGTTACAAGTGGCATCCCACAAGGCTCAGTCCTGGGACCTATCTTGTTCAGTATATATTTCTCGGAAGTACAGGCCAACACAGAAGGACTGTGGCTGACCAAGTTCGCAGATGACTGCAAACTAGGCACCATAATCGACTCTCCAGCTGACACAAGTATCCTACAAAAGGGCCTCATAGAAAAAGACAACTGGTGCCAGAGCCATGGCCTCAAGCTAAACGCCAAAAAGTGTATACTCATCCCCTTTGGCAAAAACAAAGTGCCCACAAATTACCACATAGGTGGTAATCCATTAAGTACGGAAGAAGTAATTAGGGACCTGGGGACCCAGGTTGATAGCAATCTCTCATTTGAAAACCACGTGGCCAAAGTGGTTAGAAAAACATTTTATATAGCCCACCTAATCATGAAGGGATTCACATCTAGATCAGGGGAGGTCATTGTGCCTCTTTACTCATCCCTCATCAGACCCATAATTGAGTACAATGCCCCTTTTGGGATGTACCTTACCAGACACCTGCAGCAACTGGAAAGACCCCAAAAGTACCTCACCAAGAGGATCAAAGGGCTTAAACAGATGCCATATGCTGCCCGGTTAAAGAAACTCCAGCTCTACTCAGTGGCATACCGCCTACTCAGAGGCGATCTGTGGCTGACGTATAAAGCCATGTCCAACCCAGAATTAATGGACATGCTGCACCTCAGAAAATCCAAATCCCATCGAGCTATGCGCTAAAGAGACTTGAACCTCAGCACTGAAATAAATAGGACATCCTGGAGGGACATATTCATAACCCAGAGGCTCCCTTCACTCTGGAATAAAATCCCAGTCCAGGTTAGGCAGAGTCCCTCATTGACTCTCTTCAAGAGGAATCTTGATGAGTGGATGGGAGATCATAGGTTTACCCCGGGTATCACTTCTGATTTAGACAGAGGCACAGTATACTAACCTCAAAAAAGGGCATAGCAAAATTCATTTAAAATGGGTGGCGAAACCCAAACACACTCTGGCTAGGCTTATAAATGCCCTAGGGCAGAGAGCCTAGTATGAACCTATGAACCTATGAACCTAATCTGCACTTTTTTCAAATAATACAGCATTTTAACTGATTTATTTGTATTGCATTGAATATTAACTGTACTGGAAGTTTTGACTCTGAAAGAGCTTGCTAGATTTTTATTGCCTGTTAGTAATTGCAGACGGGGGTAGTCTCATTCATTGATATCCTGTCACTGCCTATTTAAGTGGTACATTTTGGAATATGTTCTGCTTAAAACCTCAGCTTTGGCCAGCTAAAATCTAGCTGTATTCAACTGTATGTATAAGAGAATTTAAGTACCTTTTATCTGCACTTTTTTCAAATAATACAATATTTTAATTGATTTATTTGTGTTGCATTGAATATTAACTGAACTGGAAGTTTGGACTCTGAAAGTGTTTGCTAGATGTTTATTGCCTGTTAGTAATTGTGGGCAGGGGTGGTCTCATTCATTTATATCCTGTCACTGCCTATTTAAGTGGTACATTTTGGAATATTTTCTGCTTAAAACCTCAGCTTTGGCTGGCTAAAATCTAGCTGTATTCAACTGGATGTATAAGAGAATTTAAGTACCTTTTATCTGCACTTTTTTCAAATAATACAACATTTTAATTGATTTATTTGTGTTGCATTGAATATTAACTGAACTGGAAGTTTTGACTCTGTTTTTTCAGTCCCCACCCACCCTCCCTGTTTTTGTTTTGGTGTTAATCTTGGTGGCTTTGAAACTGCCCACCCCTCTTGTAAATTTGTGTTTGGATACTCCTTCTGGGCCCATCTCATTTGCTCACTCAAATGAGTGCAGTGAGATCATATTCTGATTTCAGGCACTCTTACTGTGTACAAAGAGAGCATCTGGGAAAGAAAAAAGAATTAAAAGCTTGTTTCCTGCCTTTCCTGTAAGCGGTCTAGACTGTTTGTAGGCTTCTGAGCCCCCAAGTCTTTCTGTGTTGGAGGGAAGCCTTCTAGCTTAATTTTGTTTCTTAGAACTAGCCAGTTTTCTAGTTTCAGCACTCAAATTTGTTTCTTTGAACTCAGCAGTTGTTCAGAACTCATTGTAAGCACTAAATAAGCTGCAAATTACTACAGCACTCAACTTTCCTCACTTGTCTAGAGGAAAGCAGTTTTAGTACTTAATAAACAAGCACCTATCCAGACATGTCTAAGGGACAGCTCCTGCTGATTTCTCCTGTCTGCCTGATGAATCTTGGGGCAATGCAGCAATTGCCTCATGTACACAGATAACCCTCTACTCTTACCACCCAACACTACAACCTCTGAGAGATGCACTTATATAGCCAAACTGGAAGCAAAGCTCTCTTCACCCAAGACTGGACTAGACAGTCAAGAGGAGAAGGCAAACACTTGCACCACACCACACTCATCACATAGAACCTCAAAACCTACACCACAAAAGCACACACATAGAAACACAAAACACACCTACATTCGCGGAGACTCTAAACAAAAAAACTGCCCAAGCTTCAGGGACGTCCAAAGAATAAACGCAAGCAAACTCCACCCCACAACACAACCCAAATGACACATAGCCCACAAACTTAGTGTGCAACTCAACCACAGCCCATAAGGCATAACAACGTACCCAACGCTGTAGTCATAGTTGACTTTATAGTCAGGCACAGTGATGTTCCACTTACCAGGCTAAGCAAGGAGAAAGTTACTGTCAGCTGCCTGTCAGGTGCCAGGATCTGCCACATAATGCACGCACTCAGGTCACTCTACAACAAGTACAAATATGACACTGTCATTGTCCATGTTGGTGTGAATGACCTGAGACGTACCTCTCTGGACTACATGTAAAGAGACATGGAGGAGCTCTCCGATACTGCAGCCCAGGCAGATATGACCCTAGCCCTGAGTAGCATCCTGCCATTACCCAGAATGATACCACAGTACAAGGACAAAATGATTGACTTCAACAATTGGATAAGCGTCTGGTCTCATTCTAAGGGGATCCAGTATTTATCTGCCTGGGATGACATGATCGACTGACTATGATGCTTTGCCAGAGATTGCCTGCACCTGTTGCCCTTGGGATTCCGGATACTGGCTAAGGCTCTTGCCACCCCTATAGTGCCTTTTTTAGGCAAGGTTCAACTGGACATATAAGAGAATTTAAGAACCTTTTATCTGCACTTTTTTCAAATAATACAGCATTTTTAACTGATTTATTTGTGTTGCATTGAATATTAACTGAACTGGATGTTTTGACTCTGAAAGTGCTTGCTATATTTTTATTGCCTGTTAGTAATTGCAGGCAGGGGTAGTCTCATTCATTGATATCCTGTCACTGCCTATTTAAGTGGTATATTTTGGAATATTTTCTGCTTAAAACCTCAGCTTTGGCCGGTTAAGATCTAGATTTATTCATCTGGACGTATAAGAGAATTTAAATACCTTTTATCTGCACTTTTTTCAAATACAACATTTTAATTGACTTATTTGTGTTGCATTGAATATTAACTGAACTGGAAGTTTTGACTCTGAAAGTTCTTGCTAGATTTTTATTGCCTGTTAGTAATTGCAGGCAGGGGTAGTCTCATTCATTGATATCCTGTCACTGCCTATTTAAGTGGTACATTTTGGAATATTTTCTGCTTAAAACCTCAGCTTTGGCTGGCTAAGATCTAGCTGTATTCAACTGGATGTATAAGAGAATTTAAGTACCTTTTATCTGCACTTTTTTCAAATAATACAGCATTTTAATTGACTTATTTGTGTTGCATTGAATAATAACTGAACTGGAGTTTTGACTCTGAAAGTGCTTGCTAGATTTTTATTGCCTGTTAATAATTGCAGGCAGGGGTAGTCTCTTTCATTGATAACCTGTCACTGCCTATTTAAGTGGTACATTTTGGAATATTTTCAGCTTAAAACCTCAGCTTTGGCTGGCTAAGATCTAGCTGTATTCAACTGGACGTATAAGAGAATTTAAGTACCTTTTATCTGCACTTTTTTCAAATAATACAGCATTTTAATTGATTTATTTGTGTTGCATTGAATATTAACTGAACTGGAAGTTTTGGCTCTGTTTTTTTCAGTTAGTTCCTCACCCACCTTCCCTGTTTTTGTGTTGGTGTTAATCTTGGTGGCTTTGAAACTGCCCACCCCTGCTGTAAATTTGTGTTTGGATACTCCTTCTGGGCCCATCTCATTTGCTCACTCAACTGAGTGCAGTGAGATCATGTTCTGATTTCAGGCACTCTTACTGTGTACAAAGAGAGCATCTGGGAAAGAAAAAAAAATTAAGCTTGTTTCCTGCCTTTCCTGTAAGCGGTCTAGACTGTTTGTAGGCTTCTGATCCCCCAAGCCTTTCTGTGTTGGAGGGAAGCCTTATATTTATTTATGTATTTATTTTACATTTGTTAACCGTCTAGTCTAGCTGGATATATATCCATTTTCAGTAGAGGCCCAGGGAGAAAAGCTCCACACAAATACAAGCAAAAACAAAAACAAAAACGTATACAAAAAAATATCATTACATGGTAAAAAAAAAAGGATTAAAAACCATATGATACAGTATAGCATTTCAGAGATCAAAGACACTTCAGAAAGTTAACATAGAACATAATTTTTCTGAAAAAGGTGAAATAGATGCACTCTAGTAAAAGTTAAGTACAATAATTTACATCAGAATTGAGGGATTTAAGCAATACATTGAATATAGTTTGGTTTAGTGATAGTCTTAGTTACAAGACTAATTATTAAATGTTAGGAAGAAGGTAGAAGAGGAGAAAAACAGGGTATAGGTGTTGATTAGTCAGGTTTACTATAAGGACATAGCCAGTGACATTGGAGGTGATTTTTGAGCTTTTGTTTGATTAATTTAAGCTTAATTTTAGCTTAATTTTGTTTCTTAGAACTAGCCAGTTTTCTAGCTTCAGCACTCAGATCTGTTTCTTTGAACTCAACACTTGTTCAGAACTCGTTGTAAGCACTAAATAAGCTGCAAATTACTACAGCACTCAACTATCCTCACTTGTCTAGAGGAAATCAGTTTTTAGTACTTAATAAATAAATACCTACCCAGGCATGTCTAAGGGGCAGCTCCCGGTGATTTCTCCTGTCTACCTGATGAATCTGGGCATCTTCAGGTAATGCAGCAATTGCCTCATGTACACAGATAACCCTCTCCTCCTACCACCCAACACTACAACTTGTGAGAGATGCACGTATATAGCCAAACTGGAAGCAAAGCGCTCTTCACCCAAGGCTGGACTAGATAGTCAAGAAGAGAAGGTAAACACTTGCACCACACCACACTCATCACATAGTCCCTCAAAACCTACATGACCAAAGCACACACATAGAAACACAAAACACACCTACATTCGCAGAGGCTCTCGATAAAAAACTGCCCAAGCATCAGGGACCTCCAAAGTAGAAATGCAAGCAAACTCCACCCCCCAACACAACCCAAATGACACATAGCCCACAAACATAGTGTGCAACTCAACCACAGCCCATAAGGCATAACAACGTACCCAACACTCTAGTCATAAGTGACTCTATAGTCAGGCACACTGATGTTCCACTCACCAGGCTAAACAAGGAGAAAGTTACTGTCAGCTGCCTGTCAGGTGCCAGGATCCGCCACATAATGCACGCACTCAGGTCACTCCACAACAAGTACAAATATGACACTGTCATTGTCCATGTTGGTGTGAATGACCTGTGACATACCTCCCTGGACTACATGAAAAGAGACATGGAAGAGCTCTCCGATCTTGTAGCCCAGCCAGGTATGACCCTAGCCCTGAGTAGCATCCTGCCATTACCCAGAATGATACCACAGTACAAGGACAGAATGATTCACTTCAACGATTGGCTAAGCTTCTGGTGTCATTCTAAGGGGATCCAGTATTTGTCTACCTGGGATGACATGATCGAAAGACCATGATGCTTTGCCAGAGATGGCCTGCACCTGTCGCCCTTGGGATTCTGGATACTGGCTAAGGCTCTTGCCACCCCTATAGTGCCTTTTTTAGGCAAGGTTCAGCTGGACGTATAAGAGAATTTAAGTACCTTTTATCTGCACTTTTTTCAAATAATACAGCATTTTAATTGATTTATTTGTATTGCATTGAATATTAACTGAACTGGAAGTTTTGACTCTGAAAGTGCTTGCTAGATTTTTATTGCCTGTTAGTAATTGCAGGTGGGGGTAGTCTCATTCATTGATATCCTGTCACTGTCTATTTAAGTGGTACATTTTGGAATATTTTATGCTTAAAACCTCAGCTTTGGCTGGCTAAGATCTAGCTTTATTCAACTGGGCGTATAAGAGAATTTAAGTACCTTTTATCTGCACTTTTTTCAAATACAGCATTTTAATTGATTTATTTGTGCTGCATTGAATATTAACTGAACTGGAAGATTTGACTCTGAAAGTGCTTGCTAGATTTTTATTACCTGTTGGTAATTGCAGGTGGAGGTAGTCTCATTCATTGATATCCTGTCACTGCCTATTTAAGTGGTACATTTTGGAATATTTTCTGCTTAAAACCTCAGCTTTGGCTGGCTAAGATCTAGTTGTATTCAACTGGACATATAAGAAAATTTAAGTACCTTTTATCTGCATGTTTTTCAAATAATACAGCATTTTAATTGATTTATTTGTGTTGCATTGAATATTAACTGAACTGGAAGTTTTGACTCTGAAAGTGCTTGCTAGATTTTTATTGCCTGTTAGTAATTGCAGGTGGGGGTAGTCTCATTCATTGATATCCAGTCACTGCCTATTTAAGTGGTACATTTTGGAATATTTTCTGCTTAAAACCTCAGCTTTGGCTGGCTAAGATCTAGCTGTATTCAACTGGACGTATAAGAGAATTTAAGTACCTTTTATCTGCACTTTTTTCAAATAATACAGCATTTTAATTGACTTATTTGTGTTGCATTGAATATTAACTGAACTGGAAGTTTTGACTCTGAAAGTGCTTGCTAGATTTTTATTGCCTGTGAGTAATTGCAGGCGGGGGTAGTCTCATTTATTGATATCCTGTCACTGCCTATTTAAGTGGTACATTTTGAAATATTTTCTGCTTAAAACATCAGCTTTGGTTGGCTAAGATCTAGCTGTATTCAACTGGACGTATAAGAGAATTTAAGTACCTTTTATCTGCACCTTTTTCAAATAATACAGCATTTTAATTGATTTATTTGTGTTGCATTGAGTATTAACTGAACTGGAAGTTTGGACTCTGAAAGTGCTTGCTAGAGTTTTATTGCCTGTTAGTAATTGCAGGCGGAGGTAGTATAATTCATTGATATCCTGTCACTGTCTATTTAAGTGGTACATTTTGGAATATTTTATGCTTAAAATCTCAGCTTTGCCTGGCTAAGATCTACCTTTATTCAACTGGGCGTGTAAGAAAATTTAAGTACCTTTTATCTACACTTTTTTCAAATACAGCATTTTAATTGATTTATTTGTGCTGCATTGAATATTAACTGAACTGGAAGTTTTGACTCTGAAAGTGCTTGCTAGATTTTTATTGCCTGTTGGTAATTGCAGGTGGAGGTAGTCTCATTCATTGATATCCTGTCACTGCCTATTTAAGTGGTACATTTTGGAATATTTTCTGCTTAAAACCTCAGCTTTGGCTGGCTAAGATCTAGATGTATTCAACTGGACATATAAGAGAATTTAAGTACCTTTTATCTGCACTTTTTTCAAATAATACAGCATTTTAATTGATTTATTTGTGTTGCATTGAATATTAACAGAACTGGAAGTTTTGACTCTGAAAGTGCTTGCTAGATTTTTATTGCCTGTGAGTTGAGTAATTGCAGGCGGGGTTAGTCTCATTTATTGATATCGTGTCACTGCTTTTTTAAGTGGTACATTTTGAAATATTTTCTGCTTAAAACATCAGCTTTGGCTGGCTAAGATCTAGCTGTATTCAACTGGATGTATAAGAGAATTTAAGTACCTTTTATCTGCACTTTTTTCAAATAATACAGCATTTTAATTGATTTATTTGTGTTGCATTGAATATTAACTGAACTGGAAGTTTTGACTCTGAAAGTGCTTGTTAGATTTTTATTGCCTGTTAGTAATTGCAGGCGGGGGTAGTCTCATTCATTGATATCCTGTCACTGTCTATTTAAGTGGTACATTTTGGAATATTTTCTGCTTAAAACCTCAGCTTTGGCTGGCTAAGATCTAGCTTTATTCAACTGGGCATATAAGAGAATTTAAGTACCTTTTATCTGCACTTCTTTCAAACACAGCATTTTAATTGATTTATTTGTGCTGCATTGAATATTAACTGATCTGGAAGTTTTGACTCTGAAAGTGCTTGCTAGATTTTTATTGCTTGTTGGTAATTGCAGGTGGAGGTAGTCTCAGTCATTGATATCCTGTCACTGCCTATTTAAGTGGTACATTTTGGAATATTTTCTGCTTAAAACCTCAGCTTTGGCTGGCTAAGATCTAGCTGTATTCAACTGGACGTATAAGAAAATTTAAGTACCTTTTATCTGCACTTTTTTCAAATAATACAGCATTTTAATTGATTTATTTGTGTTGCATTGAATATTAACTGAACTGCAAGTTTTGACTCTGAAAGTGCTTGCTAGATTTTTATTGCCTGTGAGTAATTGCAGATGGGGGTAGTCTCATTTATTGATATCCTGTCACTGCCTATTTAAGTGGCACATTTTGAAATATTTTCTGCTTAAAACATCAGCTTTGGCTGGCTAAGAACTAGCTGTATTCAACTGGACATATAAGAGAATTTAAGTACCTTTTATCTACACATTTTTCAAATAATACAGCATTTTAATTGATTTATTTGTGTTGCATTGAATATTAACTGAACTGGAAGTTTTGACTCTGAAAGTGCTTGCTAGATTTTTATTGCCTGGTAGTAATTGCAGGCAGGGGTAGTCTCATTCATTGATATCCTATCACTATCTATTTAAGTGGTACATTTTGGAATATTTTCTGCTTAAAACCTCAGCTTTGGCTGGCTAAGATCTAGCTGTATTCAACTGGACGTATAAGAAAATTTAAGTACCTTTTATCTGCACTTTTTTCAAATAATACAGCATTTTAATTAATTTATTTGTGCTGCATTGAATATTAACTGAACTGGAAGTTTTGACTCTGAAAGTGCTTGCTAGATTTTTATTGCCTGTTAGTAATTGCAGGTGGGGGTAGTCTCATTCATTGATATCCAGTCACTGCCTATTTAAGTGGTACATTTTGGAATATTTTCTGCTTAACACCTCAGCTTTGGCTGGCTAAGATATAGCTGTCTTCTACTGGACGTATAATAGAATTTAAGTACCTTTTATCTGCACTTTTTTAAATAATACAGCATTTTAATGGATTTATTTGTGTTGCATTGAGTATTAACTGAACTGGAAGTTTTGACTCTGAAAGTGCTTGCTAGATTTTTATTGCCTGTTAGTAATTGCAGGCGGGGGTAGTCTCATTCATTGATATCCTGTCACTGCCTATTTAAGTGATACATTTTGGAATATTTTATACTTAAAACCTCAGCTTTGGCTGGCTAAGATCTAGCTTTATTCATCTGGGTGTATAAGAGAAATTAAGTACCTTTTATCTGCACTTTTTTCAAATACAGCATTTTAATTGATTTATTTGTGCTGCATTGAATATTAACTGAACTGGAAGTTTTGACTTTGAAAGTGCTTGCTAGATTTTTATTGCCTGTTAGTAATTGCAGGCGGGGGTAGTCTCATTCATTGATATCCTGTCACTGCCTATTTAAGTGGTACATTTTGGAATATTTTCTGCTTAAAACCTTAGCTTTGGCTGGCTAAGATCTAGCTGTATTCAACTGGACTTATAAGAGGATTTCAGTACCTTTTATCTGCACTTTTTTCAAATAATACAGCATTTTAATTGACTTGCTTGTGTTGCATTGAATATTAACTGAACTGGAAGTTTTGACTCTGAAAGTGCTTGCTAGATTTTTATTGCCTGTGAGTAATTGCAGGCAGGGGTAGTCTAATTTATTGATATCGTGTCACTGCCTATTTAAGTGGTACATTTTGGAATATTTTCTTCTTAAAACCTCAGCTTTGGCTGGCTAAGATCTAGCTGTATTCAACTGGACATATAAGAAAATTTAAGTACCTTTTATCTGCACTTTTTTCAAATAATACAGCATTTTTATTGATTTATTTGTGTTGCATTGAGTATTAACTGAACTGGAAGTTTTGACTCAGTTTTTTCAGTTAGTTCCCCACCTCCCTGTTTTTGTTTTGGTGTTAATCTTAGTGGATTTGAAACTGCCCACCCCTCTTGTAAATTTGTGTTTAGATACTCCTTATGGGCCCATCTCATTTGCTCACTCAACTGAGTGTAGTGAGATCATATTCTGATTTCAGGCACTCTTACTGTGTACAAAGAGAGCATTTGGGAAAGAAAAAAACATTTTAAGCTTGTTTCCTGCCTTTCCTGTAAGTGGTCTAGACTGTTTGTAGGCTTCTCAGCCCCCAAGCCTTTCTGTATTGGAGGGAAGCCTTCTAGCTTAATTTTGTTTCTTAGAACTAGCCAGTTTTCTAGTTTCAGCACTCAGATCTGTTTCTTTGAACTCAGCACTTGTTCATAACTTGTTGTAAGCACTAAATAAGCTGCAAATTACTACAGCACTCAACTTTCTTCACTTGTCTAGAGGAAAGCAGTTTTTAGTACCTTATAAATAAGCACCTATCCAGGCATGTCTAAGGGACAGCTCCCGGTGATTTCTCCTGTGTACCTAATGAATCTGGGCATCTTGGGGCAATGCAACGTGTACACAGATAACCCTCTCCTCCTACCACCCAACACTACAACCTGTGAGAGATGCACTTATATAGCCAAACCAGAAGCAAAGCTCTCTTCACCCAAGACTGGACTAGACAGTCAAGAGGAGAAGGGAAACACTTGCACCACACCACACTCATCGCATAGTCCCTCAAAACCTACACCACAAAAGCACACACAGAAACATAAAACACACCTACATTCACAGAGGGTCTCAATAATAAACAGCCCAAGCATCAGGGACCACCAAAGGTCATAATAATGACCTACAAAGGCATAACAATGTACCCAACACTCTATTCATAGGTGACTCTATAGTCAGGAACACTGATGTTCCACTCACCAGGCTAAGCAAGGAGAAAGTTACTGCCAGCTGCCTGTCAGGTGCCAGGATCCGCCCCATAATGCATGCACTCAGGTCACTCCACAACAAGTACAAATATGACACTGTCATTGTCCATGTTGGTGTGAATGACCTGAGATGTACCTCCCTGGACTACATGAAAAGAGACATGGAGGAGCTCTCCGATCTTGTAGCCCAGGCAGGTATGACCCCAGCCCTGAGTAGCATCCTGCCATTACCCAGGATGATACCACAGTACAAGGACAAAATGATTGACTTCAACAATTGACTAAGCTTCTGGTGTCATTTTAAGGGGATCCAGTATTTGTCTGCCTGGGACGACATGATCAACAGACCATGATGCTTTGCCAGAGATGGCCTGCACCTGTCGCCCTTGAGATTCCGGATACTGGCTAAGGCTCTTGCCACCCCTATAGTGCCTTTTTTAGGCAAGGTTCAAATGACAAATTCACCACCATAACAGGTACAAGTAAGCAAAATCTGAGGGTAAAGCTACTCAATGCTAGAAGTCTAAACCTCAAAATTCACTCACTCGAGGCACTCCTTAAAATGGAGAACATTGACATCTGTGCAGTGACAGAGACCTGGTTCAAAGCTCCAGAGAGCACCCCTGCATTACCAGGCTATAATTCATACCACACCTTTCGGCCACCTAACCTGGAATGAAGCACTAAAGGTGGAGGCGTGTCCATATTTATTAAGGATATCCACACCTCCAGGCTAGTTGCGCAGCATAATGCATTTGAGATTATCCAAGTGCAACTAACTCTGGGCAAGACCGCAATCCAAATTGTATTTTGCTACAGACCCCCCACCATGCCCCAGGATTCCCACTTCTCATTTCTTGATACACTGGAAAGTATTAGGGTACAACCCAGCACCCTAATAATGGGCGATTTCAACTTCCCCACCATTAACTGGGAAAACTACTCATGTACCATCTCTTTTTCTCAACATTTTCTGGAATTCATAAATTCCAATGCATTGGATCAACTTATTCACACCCCCACCAGGGGCAGCAATATCCTAGACCTGGTCATTACCAACATGGGCAGCTGGTGTTCCACACCAGAGTTCATTTCCTCGTTGGTCAGATCTGACCACAAGCTAATCACCCTAGACATCCACATCCCGCCCCCACCCCCAGTTAGGGAAACCACTGTAAAAAACCTCTCCAAAGCCAACTTCAAACTTCTTAAGACAGAAGTGGCAAACTTCATGACACCCATGCAGACAGACAATAGAGGTACGACTGCTGAATCCTACACAAATGCACTTTATAAGGACTTACACAAGTGCATGGATCATGCTATCCCTAATAGAACCAAGATTTTATCCTCCAAAAAAAGGAAGCCAATCTGGTGGTCCTCTGCCATAAACTCTACAACAGAACAAAGAAACTGTTGCAAAAAAGAGTAAAATCCCATGAGTGGAGGAACTCCCTGGTCAACCTCAGTAAGAAGCTGAGATCCCTCATAAAATCCTCCAAAGCTAGTTACGAAAACAAAATTGCCACTGACTCTAAAGACAACCACAATGCATTCTATAGCTATATCAAGAATCTCAATGGCAGCACTCAGATCTGCTCTGAGTTACAGCACAATGTCACTAAATATACAGAACCAACTGATATTGCCAACATCCTGGCAGATAGGTTCAGTGCTAACTTTACCCCCCTCTCACCCCCTAGAGGGCCCATCTCTATACTGGAAGAATGCAAAGTTCCTGTAATCACGGCTGCACAGGTAAAAAACACACTCTCCAAAGCCAAGAACACAGCATCCATGGGACCTGACAATATCCCAGGCTGCCTTCTACATGAACTACAGAATGAACTGGCACCCTGCCTAAGTACCATGTTCAATTATAGCCTCACCTCAGGCTTTGTGCCCACTGAATGGTGCACCGTGACAGTTATCCCACTCCACAAGGGGGGAGCCATGACGGACCCCGGGAACTACCGCCCCATTAGCCTGATGAGCCTGGTCTGCAAGGCCATGGAACTTATCATCATGGAACTCATAAACAAAGACATTGGTAATCTCCAAACTCTGGACCCTACCCAGTTCAGATTTGTAAAAGGCAGATCATGTCTCCTAAACCTGATTGACTTCTTTGAAGCAGTCACCAAAGCCATAGATGAGGGTAAGGTGGTTCACACAGTTTATCTAGATCTCACCAAGGCTTTTGACACCATCCCCCACTCTGGAATTATAGATAAGTTCACTAAACTAGGTATAAATCCCTATGTCACAAGATGGGTTGCCAAATGGCTCATGGACAGAACCCACACTGTGAAAGTAGCAGACTCCAAATCTGACTTCAGACCAGTGACAAGTGGAGTACCACAGGGTTTAGACCTGGGTCCTCTCCTGTTTGGTATCTACTTCTCTGAAGTACAGGCTAACACAGAAGGTCTTTGGCTAACAAAGTTTGCAGATGACTGCAAACTAGGATCCATAATCAAAACTCCTAAAGATGTGGACATACTACAAAAGGGCCTCACTGAGACAAATGCCTGGTGTCAAAGCCATGGCCTGAAACTCAATGCCAAAAAGTGTATTGTCATCCCCTTTGGTAAAAACTCTGTACCCATGAACTACCACATAGCTGGTAGTTTACTTAATGCCAAAAATGTGATAAGAGACCTTGGGACACCGGTGGACAGTAGTCTCTCATTTGGTAATCACATTGCCACAGTGGTCAGGAAATTCTTCTATATGGCTCACCTCATCACAAAAGGTTTCTCATCCAGAAAAAAAGAGGTCATTGTTCCCCTCTACTCATCACTCATTAGACCCATTATAGAGTACAAAGCCCCTTTTGGTATGTACCTCACAAGACATCTACAACAACTGGAAAGGCCACAGAAATACCTCACAAAGAGGATTACTGGCCTCAAACAGATGCCCTATGCAGTCCGTCTCAAAAAACTCCAGCTTTACTCCATCGCATATCGTCTACTCAGAGGCGATCTCTGCCTAACATACAAAGCTATGTCAAACCCAGAGCTGTTGGACATGCTCCACTTAAAGAAATCCCAATCCCTCTGAGCTACACACTCTAGGGACCTAAACCTTGTCACCACAATAAACAGAACATGCTGGAGGGATCTTCCTGTCCCAGAGACTTCCCATACTCTGGAACAGACTACCTGTCTATGTCAAACAGAGCTCCTCATTACCAGTCTTCAACTAAAATCTTGATGATTGGATGAGAAATAGGAAATTCACCCCAGGGATCACTTCTGTGGCTCTGCTCGACAAGGGCACAGGAAAATAATTTTCTTGGGTGGCGAAAGCCAGGGTACATTTTTGGCTAGGCTTATATAGGCCCTAGGGCCAATAGCCTAGTACCTATCTATGAACCTATGAACCTATATCCTGAATTGCAAAGAAGAACAAACATTTTTTTTCTTCTTTTACTCCTGTGTGTGTTGTGTAAGTATCTGTTTTATAACTGGTGTGGTAAGGTGTATAGCAGCATTTTGACCTTGTGGGTCCTATCGGTGAGCCAGTTGACCACCCACCTGATGAGACAGGGATTTACACCAAGTTGAGCTAACTTTTCAATGATGCCTGAGTGGGAGATTATGTCAAAGGCCTTGGCCAAGTCAAGGTAAGCTGTATGTACTGACTTTCCCTTATCCAGGTCCTTGGTGACAGTCTCAAAGAAGTCAACCAGGTTCAACAGGCAAGATCTGCCCCTGATGAATCCGAATTGGGTGAGGTCAAGTGCTTGGAGATTGCCTATGTCCTTGTTTATGAGACCCATAAAAATAATATGGTCCATGGCTTCACAGATCAGACTTGTCAAGCTAATGGGATGGTAGTTTCCCAGGTCAGTAGTGGCAGCACCTTTATGCAAGGGGATGACAATGGCAGTTCTCCACTCTGCTGGAATGAAGCCTGTAGTTAGGCTGTGGTTGAATAGGGTGCTCAAAGGCTAAGCTCATTCTTGCTGGAAATTATGCAGAATACAGCCCGTGATACTATCAGGTCCCATGGAAGCTGTGTTCTTTGCTTTTGATAGGGCATGTAACACTTGATCTACAGACAAGTATCGGAGATGCAGAATGGACCTTTGGGGGGATAGGGGGGGTGAAGTTTTTGCTGAACCTATCAGCTAGCAGGTTGTCCCAAACTGTTTTTTTTTATACTGCAGCTTTCCCATTTTGAAGTTTGCTTTTCCACATTTATCAAGCCCAAATGGCATTCTTATATTATCTGAAAAAGTTTTGACCACTTGCAGTTGTGCTTTCAGTTCCTCATCTGATGAGCTATACAGCTTTAAATCATTTACAAAAAGAAGATGATAAGTCTTTATACTTTGTTGTTTTCTTGGAACCAAACTGTAATCATGACCTAATCTGTTAAGCTGACAGCTTAATGGGTTAAAGGCAAGACAAAAGAGCAGCGGTGACAGAGAGTCACCCTGGAATATCCCCATTTGAATTTTTATCCATGGAATAATAATTTGTCCTTTAACTGTAAAGTGGTTTGCCACTGTTTCATGGTCACTGTAATGTAATAAATCAGTGTAGAGTGTATCTTATACATTTTTAAGCACTCTTTTATCCATGAATGTGGGATACTGTCAAATGCTTTTTGTAGTCTATCCATGCCATACTGCTCAACTGTCCAGATTTTCGCAGAATGTCCAGATTTTTGCCTCATATTTTTTGGTCTGTACCTCATAAAATGTGTGATTTTTTTGGATTTTTGTGGCACATCAGTGAGGGCTGAATTTGCTAAATAATAACAGACATTTGAATTTCAGACTTCATATCCTTCTGAAAATGCATGGTAACACAAAACCTTTTAGCCTAGCAACTTTCTATGCTTATAAAAGCAATATTTTAAATTTGTCCCAAGTTTTTGGGCTTTGTCTCCCATTATTTTTGGCTTTGTCCAGATTTTTTGTGCTAAGAGGTTGAGAGCTGTGATCCATGCCATACTTAAATTCTTCCCCTTTTTACAGTTTTCCATTATGACTTTATTTAACAACAAATGACTTTTTGTTCCATATGACTTTCTTTTATTACCTTTTTGGTCTATTGCCATGACTGAGTTTTCTTCTAAATGAGCCATGATTGAGTTTTCTTCTAAATGACTATAAACTGTATCGGCATCAATTCCAGTGTATAGTTTATATGTCGTCGTTGTCGCCTCACAGTCAGAAGCTGTCCGGTTCAATTCTTAGCTAGAGCGTCTTCTGCATGGAGACATGCGTGAATGGGCGTACCTTCGTTGAAGGTTGTGCATCAGGGCTGGTAACTCGGCATGTAAAAATTAACTACCAATCATTAGAAGGCCGGAGTTCCGCTGTGGCGACCCCTAACCGGGAAAAGCCAAAAGACACAACCAGTTTATACGTCGTCGGAAGGGAACTTATTGGTCTATAGTTTTTAGGGTAGCTTGCAGGTTCGGTCTAAAGTAGGAGCATTGGTTTTCCTGTTGTTAAACATGTTTGTGTCTGTTCAGGGTGCACATATAAATAGTTCTTACTCATGGCTAAATTTTCATGCAAAGATGTTAATACTTTTGGCCAGAAGTTAGGTACTGCATCTGGGTCTGGGGTTTTCCAATTAGGAGCATTTCTTAACTTTGTTTTAATCTCTCTGGCTGTTCTTTCATCCCATTTCATATCCTGTATTTTTGAACTTCTTATTCTTTTACTTCTTCTATCCATTTAGCATCTTTGTTATGTTTCACAGGATCTTAACAGTTATTTCTCCAAAATGTATTTATTTCTTCTTTTGTTGGTGGTGTTACAATTCCTTTTGCCTTATTTCCCAATTCTCTTTAATACTTGTTTGGGTCATCAATAAGTTGCTTATTTTGTACTTTTCCTTTATATTTATTCATATATCTTCTAAGTTTTCTGCCTGTGCTGATGTTTTTAGTTTATCATTTGTGATAGTGCATGATAGATTCAGATCTGTTATTATACTGTGTGTTGCTTTTATCATGTCTCTCTTTCTGAGTATATTTGTTGATCTGTTCTTTAATATACTATTCTAACAGTGACAGTTCTTGTCTTAATTGTTTTATAGCTTTCTATATTTGCTACTTCCAAGATGGCATTCGATTTTTCTCCTTTATTTCCCTTACTACCCTGTGTTCATGTGGTAAGACTTTATCTGTTATTAATTTAGCTGCACAGTAATGTATCCTATTTACTTCTGTTATATTGCATGAATCTGTATGGACAGTCATAATTACTGTGTTCATTTGTTTTGTCAAACTACTAACTTTTGGGGTTTTATTGGCTTTCTGTAGTCTATTTCTTTCATTGATCTTAATATGTCTGCCCATATCTATTAAATCAATTTCTTCTTTTAGATCATTATCTTCTAAACTGAGGGCACATTCTTTGTTCTCCATTTCCTGCAGGCATTCTATAGAAAGTTCCAGAGCATCTTCCTGTGCCACATTCTCTTCAGTTTCCTCCTGAGTCATCCATCGCTTTTTTACATGGGAACTCACTGGCCTATCACTCCACAACATTGACTGCATCAGAGTCATCGCAGTTTCCTGTTTCATCCCTTGCTGACCAACTCCAGCTGAACATTATTACTGGTTTCCTGTGGAAGGCTCCAAGGTATCTTCATTTGGCAACTGATCAGATGCTTCCCACTCCAGTGGTTTCTCCTTAATTTGGGTGCCCATTGCTCTAGCCTGCTGTTATGTTATCTGAGTTAAATTTTATACACTAAATCCTCCACTTTGCAGGTAATCCATAACCTCAGTTTCTATTTCTTTAACTTCTCTGTTACTAATCCTCTTTTCCTCTTTGTTTTCTTATTTTTTGTATTGCAAAATGTTCCACGTCCAGATGCCCTTTGCCTGTATCTCTCTTCAAATATCTTTGGTGCTGCTCTTTTTGTATTGATTAGTTTAGCTTTCCCCTTTGGATTAATATTACACCTTATTAAATCTCTTTTTCTTTCCCATGTCCATATTTCTTCTTCACATGTCTCCAGCTCCTCCTGTTTCTCCTTACTTTGGGGACTCATTGTTCCATCATGCTGAGATATAACCTGTGTTAGACTTTCTACATTAAATCCTTCACTTTGCAAGTATTCTATAACTTCAGCTTCTATTTTTTTAACTTCTACTTGACTAATCTTCTGTGCTACATTCCCTCTTTGTGATCTTATTTTCTATTCTGAAAATGTTCGTATCTGGATGCCTTTGCCTGTATTTCTCTTCAAATATCTTTGAAGCTGCCTTTTTTGTGTTGATTAATTTGGCTTTCTCCTTTGCATAAATATTACATCATATCAGATCTCTCATTCTTTCCATGTCCATATTTCTTTTTAATGCCTTTCAAAAGTCTCTAGATTTTTGTTCTTTATATTTTCGTACTACCTCGGTTGCTTCTTTTTCATTTCTTGGTCTATATAGTGTTTTTCACTGAACTGTTGTATTAATGAACACACATTTACATTTGAAGCTTCTGACAGTTTTTCTTGTGGAATTATTTTTCTTTCCTCTAATTTCTCTCTTAATCTTTTCATATATCTTCTGTCTAGAAATTATTGGCTTCTTACATGATAGTATATAATTTCTTTCTTATCCTCAATATTCCCCTCTATCATCTGTATGGCTCTTTTTGGCCTATCAGCTTTTGTGATTTTGGGGACTGCTACTTCCTTCTACAACAGCCACCCAAGTCTACACTCAGGATGGTATAACCACCAAACAGCCTTTGTCTGCCAAAATGCACCTTTAGATGGTAAGATTCAGTTTCATTTTGCATCTAAGGTGACTCCAAGCAAAGCAAGAACTTGAAAAACAGTTTTGTCACTTTGGGACCTACTATAGAAAGATATAATTGCAACATCACAAAATCAAAGGATGTTGATTTGTCAATAAAAATCTACCACGTTCCAAGCACATACCACATAGATTAAAGAAATAATATTGTGAATAACAGCAGTGGTATAACATACCTGAGTCTGTCAATCATGTGCCCCTGAGAAACAAGGTTACATAGGATCACTGGATCATAGGATCATAGGAGGTTACTAAGCTAAAGGCCCTGGAGCCTTTACAAGCCCAGCCAAGAGTTTACCCGCCAAAAGAAACCTCAGTCAGCACTTGCCGCCCCTATCAGTGAGGGACACAGGTGGAACCCCTGGGACAAATTTGTGGTTTCCCATCCACACATCAAGGTTGTGCTTGAAGAGGGTCAGCAAGGTACTCTGTTTGGCATGTATGGGGAGTCTGTTCCACAGACAGGACAACCTCTGGGAGACAAACATGTCTCTCCAGCAAGTTTTGTTGATGTCACATATTAGATTCAGGCCTTTCGAGGGGATAATGCACAAGGACTTGGCGAGACACAGACCACCTCTGAGCAATCTGTAGATACCATTACAGAAGAGTTCTTGCATTTTTAAGTAGCTGAATCACCTTGCATAAAGATTTAAAGAATTGATTAAATTATTCTGTTGTGCATATATGGCAAGTCCTCTGTCTTGAACCTGGTGTGAAGATACATTTTCTGCAACAAACAGGGATTATAGGTTTGGATATGGGGCTTGGCTTAGTGGCACACACACACACACACACACACACACACACACACACACACACACACACACACACACACACACACACACACACGCACACGCACGCACACACACGCACATGCACACACAAACACACACACACACGCATGCACACAATCGCACACACATACACAAACGCAGACACACGCACACACACACACACACACACACACACACACACACACACACACACACACACACACACACACACACACACACACACACACACACAATTTGCTAGAACCTTCTGAAACATACAATGCTGAAAATCAAAACAGTGATCCTATGCTGCTAGAAGATACAAGGTCAAGCTCTAATGATGCACAACAGCAGCAAGACATTTGCACCCCTGTGTGGAAGACTTTGGCATTCTACACCTAATGAATGCATACAAAAATTCTCTATGGTTGGTGTGTCTTGGGGAAGTTGGAATAGAAGAACTCTTTCCTTCCTGTTCTGTGTGATCCCTGTGTTGTGATATTTAAATCTGGGAGATACAAGGTACATAGAGTTTACAAAGAATTCACTTTCTGCTAAAAAATTCTACTGCAGACATCTGCTCCATTTGTATTGTAGTTCAAATTATAGCAAATATGGGTGGTGCAGTGGCACAATGAGTAGCTTTGCCATGTCCAAGTAAAGATTCTCCAGTTCAGTTCTTGGCTGGAGTGTCTTCTGTAAGGAATCTGCATGTCCTGCATGTGTCTGAATAAATTTTCCCAGGTGCTCCAGTTTCCTCTCACTTCCTGAAGACAAACCATACATTGATTGACATTTTTATGTGAGTGTATTTCTGCATTCTGTGACAGATCAGCACCCTGTCTAGAATGAGTTTTGATATCTTATGCCCATTGGCTGCCAAGACAGGCTTTGACAACCCTGTGACCCAGCTCTCTGATGGGGTCAATACTATGGAATTACTATTCTGGGTTTCAATAGACTTCTTTTAAAGCAAATAGTATTATCAGTCAGCAGTGTTTTCATCAAATTTAAGGTAATATCCACACTTGTTTCAGTATGGGACAGCAGCTGCTAGTCACTTTCAGACTTCAGGGACACCTTCCAGGCTTCAGATTTTAGGGACAATGTTCAGACTGCCTTAATCCTGGAGACTCCTTTTCATAACTCTTTCTCTACCCTGAGGCCAGGAATCTGGAATCTAATTTCCCCATGGGTAATAACTATTATATCCTTCAAGATACTTCTGCTCCTCAATGACTACTATGGAGAGTCTCTCTCTAGATTGCCTTCCTGCCTGCTCTGTATGATTTAGTAAATCTGCAGTACCATTTCCTGCCACACCCTCTCGATTTGCACTGCTTGGTAACAACAGCAATGATAGCAAATACAATACTTCCAACAGTTTTGTATTCAAAGTATCAGCAGTCACTATGCCACGCAACACCCACATTCCAGCTTTAAAATACCAGTTCTAGCCTCACTGGATGGAACAGAGAACAAGACAGCCCACCCACATTAAAATGACTGTGTCCTTGGTGGTGTTGGATCTTAAAGTTATAAGACTAGAGTCAAAGCCAAAAGGGGCAGTTTCAAGTTTATCTTTCTGTCTGTTAAGAGCTAGGTTCGATGGCTAACACAAATTCTCTGCCTAATAAAATAGCATTTTATGGTGGTGAGGGCTCATTTTATGTAAAACATTTCCTTTCTGTTTGTCTGTCTCTCTCTAAATAATGCCTCTCTGCACTGTTTTTTTAACACCTTTATTGAATTATTACTTGTGACATAGACAAACTTACATTTATGTAAAATAATCAAACCATATTAACAAGTTCACATTTACAAACATTGTACATCACATATATTGTCCTATCTATACCATATAATCAAAGCAACATTACATAAAGTGCTCAATTCCTGCCTTCTTTTAAACCTCATTCTTCATCCAAAACATTGTTCTGCATCTATTGTTCCCAGAGTTTTCATTTTTCTGTGTAATTTACCCATACATTTTTCTAAAGATCATACTTTCTGTTCTTTTATCTCTGTTACAATATTCTCTACTTCAAGTATAGTCAATTTAGACTTTGATTTCCATTTTCTAGCAATTACTTTTTTGGCAGCCACTAGAATTAAACTTAACAAGGCCTTACTATGTCTAGGCAATTCATAACCATCTTTAGGTATTACAATCACCAAAGACTATTTCCAGGATGTTGTCGCCTCTCCTCCTTTTAAAATACTGTTAAACTAAACCTCCCAGATCTTTATCAATTTTTTCCCTCCTAGCTTCCAATCTTCCACTGGAATACAATCTATTCCTGGGGATATTCCTGCAGATTGATTATACATCACCATTTTTATCTCATCTCCTCCTACATTAACTGTTAATTGTTGGGCCTCATCTACCTCTAACCTTGGCATATTTAAGTCTTCTATAAATATTTCCATCGGTGTTTTGTTTTTTGGGGGGGATTTTCCACTTCTCTGCTTTGTACGAATTTTCATAAAATTTCCGAAATATCGCTAATACCATTATAGGATCTCTGGTTATTTTTCTTGTTAAAGGCTCCTTAAATTTGACAACAGCCCTTTCTACTTTCTGTTACCTTAGTCATTGTGCCAAAAGTTTTTGTGCTCTGGATTTATTATAAAAAAAAACAGTTGCTTAACAGCAATCTTTCTAAATCCAGGCACTTCTTTATTTTCTTTTTAGCACTCTACAGTTGCACATATTCTTATTCTATGAGATTCTCCTTATTCTGCAATACTTTAACCTTTGCCACCCCCTCTAAATATGTTTTGTTACTTCTTAACTAGATGTCTTTTTCATTTATTTATACCTTATTTTTAAACACCACTTTCATTTTATCTAACTCACTAACTATAACTTCTGGAATACTTTCTATCTTCCTTAATAACTCCCAAATTGTTTTCACTACCCATTCCTTAAATTCCTCTCTTTTTAACAGCTAGGTGGGGAAGTGATGATGTCTCATCTTTAGTTTATTACCCTGCATTTTTATCTTAGTAATTATTAGAGCATAAACTGAAATAGTTATTGCATGTGTGTCAATGTTCTCAATTAAATGCACATGTGCCTGTGAAATATAATTTCTGTCTAGTCTAGTCCAGTTATTGTACCTTGGGGAATGATATGTAAGTTCTTTCTGAGTTCCTACTACTGAATTCATATCTTTCATACAAAATGCTTGCATAAATTTCTTCAGAAATCTACCTCTTTTGTTATATTTTCCCTTCTAAGCCCCCAGATACATCCTCATTGTTACAAATAAAATTCCAGTCCCCACTGATAAGTAATATTCCCAGCTGAAAGCTTAATATTTCTCCCAAAAAAAAATTAAGCTCCACAATAGCAGTTTTAGGTGGAACATAAATACATGACAGTTTAATCTTCATTCCTTGCCAGTAGCCCATTGCCACCACAAAACTGCCATTATTATTATTTTTTCTTCTTCTATCACTATTACAGCTACTCTAGCAATTAGTATATGTACTCCTCTTTTTCTTTGTCCCTGGTATTCTGCAGAATATCCATTCTGGAATCCTTTCTTCATCAAGTTCACATGCTTAGTTCCTTCTATATTTGTCTCCTGTAGCATTGCTATTTGCACCCTTCATTTCTTAATATAATTAAATATTCTTTCTGTTTTGTCTCTACATGGTGAGGCCATTCACATTCCAAGATAATATGGTAAATGTTGCCATTATGTCAAGAAGTCATTATTCCCACCTACTATATATGGAGCTTTTGTGATACATGCACCTACTAATGTTTGGCATGTTAATCCTTTATACATTTTTTTCTTAACATCAGCATTGAAACCTTATCACATTTTTAAGACTTTTTGTTTTTATAAAAACCCTCAAACATAAAACCAAACACCCCCAGAAGACCCCCATAACCTGTTAATACAAACACGCATAACTATGTACATCTTCAAATAATGATATTTAACCCTCCTAATAAGAACATTTGTCAAATAGACAACTGATAACACAGGCTTTAATTAACCTGAAACTGAGGTTACTCATGTTAAGACATGTTATTGCCTGTGCTTCTACTTATAGTACTTACACTAATTGGTGTCTGTACCCCTCAGCATTGTTTAGTTTTCATACATATATATAAAATTGATGGGCTGCTCATCTGCATTTATAGTTTGAGAAAGATTCCACTTACAGCTACCTGACGGGCACCTGTGTGCATTAAGAATTGCATGGAAAAGTCTGGAGATATTATTATTGGTTCTGAAGACTGCTTATCTTTTAGCTGCCTAAATGTTTGCTCTGTTTTAGTTGTCCGGTTAACATTCAAGGAAGCCTTTCCCTTAGTAAGGTCAGTTGGATGAAAGCAATAGTAGAAAAATTAGAAACAGGTTTACAATAACAGCTAGCCATGCCTAAGAAATCCTTAACATGTTTCTTAGTGGTTAGTCTAGGCCAGTTTTGTACTGCTTTCCCACTCCACAGAAACTATTACCATATAAGTCAGGTAGGCTGTTGCATATCTGGAATGGGGTCTAGCAATTTGTCCCTTCAACTCTAAAATGCTGCAGGTGTTCTGTAGTAATCAAAAACAAGACCTTGTGCAGAAAGAGAGATTCCATCTGGTGTGGAAAATGCCCTTTTCCTTAGCTTCTGGAGCTAGGGGAATTTGCCAATAATATAACCTAGACTTGACCAATGATTCACCCTTGCCCATTGATTCAGTCAGAGTGCCCATTCAATACATGGGATATGTACCAAATTTAGATGATCCCGTTTGAAAAATTACAATGTTGCCTCACTAAGAAAACCAAGGACCTGAATTCTATGACCTGTACAGAATATGTTAAAGTTCTATCAATATTTCCATCTTGTACAGAAACCTGGAGGGGATGACCTCTGTCATGCCTATAAGGCCTCAAATGACCATGTCCTGCATGACCTCCTATATGTTCACAAAACTGAAAATACCACAGAGACCTGAACAAGAGACTTAAACTGCCACCACAATATGAGCAGACCTGATGACAGTATAGATATTTCTTTCACATAATATTTCTTCCCTGGAACAGACTCCTCCATCACAATAAACAAATTACTTCCCTAACCCTTTTCAAAAACCACCTTGACAAATGCATGGATAGCAGTAAGTCCACCCCAGGTCTGGTCTCACAATTCCTTTATGGAAATAGTATGCATTCAGTGAGAACTGCACTGGCCAGGCTACAAACGATATACTTAATCAGTTGCCTAATATTAAATATGAATGTATGCACTTACTACCAGGATATAATTTGATTTTACAAGTGAACCCTAAATATCCATTAGTATTTATTCAGATGTGACTTTCATGTTAGGTAACAGCATGACCAGTCTTACACATAAGTGAACTAGCTGGCTGCCTAGGGTGCCAATCAGGTAGGATAACTTTCTGCCATTTCATTATTTATCTGTTAAAAAAATACACTAGCAGCATTTATTTGCTTATAAAAATAAATACATGGATCATGGTACCACTGTTCAAAGCTGCACTGCCCTGGTCAGTCATTTTATGGAGCTTTCAACTCCTTAACTTCCCATGATCTACCTAATTTGTGGGATGGCAAGAAGCAGAATGCCCACAAGTATTTAGTGCTGAAATGTTGCCTGGAAGAGATCAACTGAAGACAGTGCGAGGTAAGTGTTTTTAACCTTGATAAACAAACAGATATATGTAGTGGATGGATTTGCTGGACAACTACGTGATCTTTATTTTACATTTTTTTTTTTTTATAAAATTCAGACATTTGAGATACACACAGACAGCAAAATAGCTATAATGGCTGGGCCTGTCTGTGGAGAAAAATGAGTGACTTTTTTTTTTTTTGCTCATTATTCTAGCTTTGAGGAACTAATGTGATTTGTGTGAAGCAACCTGTCATACTTTACCGTGTAACTGATGCTTGCATGGAACAAAATTGAAATACATTACATGGTCATTTTTTTATTACAATCAAATGTCTAAAGTATACACAGTCAGCAAAGTAGCTATAACTGTTGGGTGAGTGTGGGGAATGTCAATGGATGAAACTAACTTACCTTCTTATCATTTGCTCAATTTAAACAGCCACTAATCTACCATTGCAAATACACCTGTCACTGGTATTGCTTGACACAGTTCCCTGTGGATTTTGTAAAGGTTGTAGGCTCATTAATCAGGGGTCCTTTGTATTTCTTGAGCACATGAACAGATCTTTGACAATGCAAGGCAGATAAGATTATCATAATACTTACATAATTTATTTGCTTATCTGCAGTTCTTGTAATGCCTTCTATGTAGGGAAGACAAAAAGAAAGCTTTCACATAATGTATTAAGGAAATTTCTTTGCTGTGAATATATGTGTGTGTGTGTGTGTGTGTGTGTGTGTGTGTGTGTGTGTGTGTGTGTGTGTGTGTGTGTGTGTGTGTGTGTGTGCGAACGTGCACACACGGGTCCCCCTCAGAAAGTCAAATGTTCATAACATCAATATTCATAACAGCAAACCCAGAAGTTCGAAAAGACACAACATCAAATTGCTATAACACCAAAATTGAAAAGAACCAACTGTATAGGTGAGTGATTGTGTGAGATTAAGGTATAGCTGGGCTTGTGGTTTTACCTATTACCAGCTGCAGTGTGATCCTGGAATTGGTATATATATATATATATATATATATATATATATATATATATATAGATAGATAGCAAGGGGTGTTGGGGGTGCAGGAGGGTTTGACTTCTTACAAAAGCTTTTATAGTCGATGTTTTCACTTTCTGTGTTCTGGTACTTCAGTGTCTTGCCTTTTCAATCTTCTGAGTTTGCTGTTATGAATGTCAATGTGATAAATATTCAAGGTTCTGACAGGGATCTATATATATATATATATATATATATATATATATATATATATATATATATATATATATATATATATATATATATCTATATAGGTTCCCTACAGATGTTCAAACTTCCAAAAGGCCGACTTTCATATGGCCAAGACCATATGATCAAGTTTTGGAAGTTTGAACGTTCTCAACGGACAGCTCCCTATAGCACAGAACTGGAAAATTTCCATTTTCCACACTGTAGTGCAATCTCGGAGTTGGTATATTTTAATAGCAGGGAATGCAGGGGGGCTTAACCCCCTGCTAGCAATGTGTAGGTAGGTTTTTGTTTTCTGAGGTTTTTTTTGTACATGTTCGAAATTTCAAAAGTTGAATATATGCTCTTGGCCATATGGGTTTCGGCTTTTTGAAATTTCGATCATGTATAGTAGACCCATATATATATATATATATATATATATATATATATATATATATATATATATATATACTGTATATATTTTATATATAGATATATAAATATATTTTGTGCATGTGTATATGATATATGTGTATATCGTTTATATCATATGTGTATTCATATACTCTCCCTCTCTCTCGCTTTCTAACACACACACACACACACACACACACACACACACACACACGGTTGTATGCACATGCACCCCACATGCACACAATCTCACAGAGACTATTATATCAATAAGAATGGGAGGGGAACCTAGAAAGACAGAGTCAAATAGTTGTCATGAGAAAATGTTACTATGACATGCACCCAGAATAAGCTAACAATCTCCCCTAACATTCTAGGAAACATTATTGTTAAAAAAGCAAAAGGCTAAAGGTACAGGAAAATCTTTTTTTTTTTAATAAACTGGTCACTAAGGCTACCCCTGAGCAGTAGAAGGCTATGTTGGGGCAGATAGAAGCCTGAAGCTTTGGTATTCTGCAGATGATATTCATTCCAATGTGGAGGCCAGAAGGTAGCTCTCATAGACTTACTGCTTTCAAACAAATGCTTGTGGAACTACAAATTTCCTACACATTTGGATATTTTTTCTCTCTGCTACTATAATATCACTTCACCACAGAAGGAAATTGAATATTTAGTGTCACCAGTCACATAGTTCCTTAATGACTGTTGGGGAAACTGACAGTAGGACAGTGCCTAAACCCTCGCACTTTCCCAAAAGCTACACTTCGCTGTGACACTAGTATGCTGCACGTAATGATGATGATGATGATGTATAACCACATACGGCCTCCTGAGAACAAGGGTTTTCTAAGGACTGGATATGACTGCAGGTAGAAGAAGTGGAAATAGGTGGTTTACTATGTTAGTGTATCCTTAATGAAGGCCTGGATATGAGATGAAATGGTGTAAATATAGAGGAAAGTATATTCAAACAGCAGCAAATAAAAATGTCTCAATAGCATACACAAAGCACATCAGAAATATAAATTGAAAATAGCAGTAAAACAGATGACTCAACCTGCTATAATGTAAAAGAAAGACTTATTAACTAAAGAAAAGTACAGAAGGATTTTTTGTTTCTGCAAGCTTCAAACTGTTGAAATATAAAAATTAAAATCACACAGATATTAATGTTTGTTATAATTTGATTAATAGTACTTTTTTCCATGGTTGCATTAATGTTTCATTCTTCTGATCTTCAGAAATAGGCTTTCCCCTATGTATTTTATTAAGCTCAGGTGCACATCGTATATCGCTCAAGTGTGCTCTTTCAGTTTCATTAAGGTTTCCATATCACAACCCTTTAAATTAGTACACACCTTGTTCAACACTTGACATTTGAAAATATGGTTAAAGCTTTTTATTTATAGCTGAAACAAAACATTTTGTATTTCTGAGGGCCTGATTATGCTCATAACCATAGCTTTTCTTTTACGCACATTTTTTTAACATAAAAGCTTCTACAATGATAAGAAACTAAATTTTCTAGAAATAAACAGTGGCAACATGAATAATCATTAAATGCATACTTAATCTGAGTAGTTATGTGTCCATAAAAATTAGTCACCTGGATACCATGGCAAACAGTACTATTAATGCACTACAATATGCATTTTTTCTTCAAGTGAAGTTAAAAGCAGCTGAGTTTTTTTCTACCTGTTTTCAAACATTCCTTTATATTCTTTCTTACTGCACCAATTGCAAATCAAATACATTGGTTGCTTCATATGATCATTTTAATGGTGCTGAAATCAACACTATGTATAACAGAGATTAGTGGGATCTATCTTCTACACTGAAATCTTCATTGTATTCTGCTACTGATCATTTAAAAAGGAGTTTAGTTAGTGATTTCCAGAGTTACATGTGAGAAAGGTAAATGTCATACTTCTGAGCATGGTTTTCCCAAGCCAGGTCAAGCAAAATCAAAACATTTGCAAACAGTTTAGAGCAAAAGTGGCATTTCCAAATGAAAGACTGGTTTCACTAAAAAATATATAGTACATTTTTGTGAGAGAATGCCCACAGGTACACATACCTTCGTCTTGGCAGGGACTGTGCTTACTGTACACCTAGCTAATGGACTTAATTTGAAGTCCACTGTACCTCAGCCACTAGCATTTTCCCTTTTTTAAGTGCATAATACATGGTGACATGTATCATATGTAAGACACTGAAGAAGGATAGTTTTTATCTGAAAGCTTTGCCATTTTATTAAAGCATTTGATGGTGTGGAGTACTATTTCTTGATTGAAGCTGCTTTTGGTTTGTACTTCTCCACTTCACTACTAGTTCACCTTTTTTCTAAGACTTAGTAAGTCACCGTTCACCTGCTTATGTTTTAATGTTGGTTTACCCCGTCTTGCAGATTTATAATGAGGAAAGAAGTAAGAGTAACACACCATACATATGGTCCTATACGACTGACAGAAATACTGTCACTCTTCCTCTCTCCATCTCCCTCCTTTTCCCCCTGTGTTCACCCCTTCTGTTTCAGTAAGTTGTCACTGTCCTGTAATTGGATGATTTAAAGTGTGTTAAGTAGGAGTTCATTTGTGGCATGAAAAAATAATGCTCAGATGTATAGACATATTTTTGCATACTTTCATGGGTTCTAATTCAGGCAATAGCTAAGTGTTACTGACTGTTTTTAATGCACTGTTTTATGTGTTGCTATTGCCCATACATTGTTATGATCCAGCAGTATTCTACCTCTGTCAGAAGCTACTTGGTCCCTTCTTCCCTCTACCCCTGTCTATGTACTGTCTCCCTTCTGTGTCATCAGTCTTCCTCTTCTGCATTTGCACAATGTCTGGCGCCAAGCATCAATTACAACTAAGCTTCAGTGGAAGTACACAGCTTATGGCAAAACCTTGTGAATTTTTACTTTCAGCTGCATTATTCTGGTGCCCATTGCACTACTGTGATTAGCTATGTATAGTCAGATTAGCTGATGAGTTGAATGTACAGCAAACAGTTGTCATGAAGGTAATGCCGAGTAATACATGACATTTTCCTTTTCTGCAGTTTGTTGTCAAGTAGAAATATTGGGGCTACTATGTGGTGTGTTAAGATAATACTGACATCTGTAGATTTTTCTTGGAATACTCTCAAGATTCAAATCCAGATGTAAGCCAAACTGTTTTGAAAGTTTTGTATGACTCCTGTGAGTGTAACTGTAGGCTACACCTTTCCTTACCATACTGTTATCCTGCTGCTGCTGTATTAATGTACTTGATCCATATTGGGAACACTGTCTTGTACAGATCTTGCATGAATAATTAGCATGCTAAAGTCATCAGTAGCATGCCACAAATACGTGCAGGAATAAAATATGAACTGATCTCTTAGTATGTCTGTATGTGTATTCCTATCAACAACTGTCCACCTGTTGGGTGTGGGGAGCTTTGAGCAGCCTATCTGTCCCTGGAGGAGTGATCCCAGCACAAGAATCTTGTAGTTTATTGGCCATTTTGGGCTAATTTCTAGCTCTTTCAAGTCCCCCTGTATAAAACCCGTTTTGGCGTGGCTTTGCACGGTTTGCACATAATGCAGCATTGGGAAGTGCCGCTTAATCGGGCTTAAACCTTTTTCGGCTCCACAAACTCTACTCTTCACTTTTTCCCTTAGAACTGCTCTAACTCTTAAAATAAGGACCCTATTTTCTGTCTAAAGCCCTGCACTTGCACTTGCTCATACAAGCAATTTTATATAAGTTAGCGCTAATAAACCAAAAGCACTACATCCCTAGATACTCCCTTGAGCACTCGGCCCCTATTGGTCCTTTTTGATCAGTTATAAAAGAGTTACCTATACTTTTCTGGCATGACCAAAGGACAGATGCTGGTTTCCTTTCCAGTCCAGCTGGTGAATCTAGGAATCCTGAGGCAATGTTACAACTGCCTCATGTACACAGACAACCATATAGCCAAACTGGAGGCTGAGCTCTCTCAACTCAGTACTAGCCCACTCAGTCAGGAGGAGAAGGTAACCACACACACCACAAATCCAGTCTCACATAGACCTACCACAACGTCTAACCAAACACATAAACACACCAAAACATATTCGGAGGCTCTAAATAAGAATATGCCTAAGCAGCAGAGACCTCCAAAGCAGACATCCAAGCACCTGCTACCCCAAAACAAAACACGTGTAACACATAATTCACAAAGTCAGTGTGCCAAACAAACACAGCCCTTAAGGCTAAACAACACACCTGATACACTTGTAATAGGTGACTCTGTTGTCAGACACACTGACGTCCCACTCACCAGACTGAACAAGGAGAGGGTCACAGTAAGCTGCCTGTCGGGCACCAGGATCCGCCACATAATGTAAGCACTCAGATCACTCCAAAACAAGTACAAATATGACTCAGTCATTGTCCATGCTGGTGTGAATGACCTGAGACGTACCTCCCTGGACTACATGAAAAGAGACATAGAGGAGCTCTCTGATCATGTAGCTCAGGCCGGTATGACCCTGACCTTGAGTAGCATCTTACCCTCACCAAGAATGATGCCACAGTATAAAAACAAAATGATTGATTTTAACAATTGTCTAAAGTATTGGTGTCATTCAAAGGGGATCCAGTGTCTGTCATCCTGGGACGACATGCTCGACAAGCCACATTGCTTCGCTAGGGATGGTTTGCACCTGTCACCCCTGGGCTTTCGGATACTGGCAAATGCTCTTGCCACCCCCATAGTGCCTTTTTTAGGCAAGGCTCGAAGGACAAACCCACCTCCATAGATAGCACAGGGAAAAAGAAACTAAGGGTAACTCTACTCAACTCCAGATGTCTAAACCTCAAGATGCATGCACTCGAAGCTCTCCTCAGTATGGAGAATATCGACATCTGTGCAGTAACAGAAACCTGGTTCAAGGCTCCTGAGAGCACCCCAGCACTACCAGGCTATACCTCATACCATGCTTTTCGGCCCCAAAACTCGGACCGAACCACAAAAAGAGGGGGAGTATCCATATTCATCAAAGATACTCACACCTCCAGGTTAGTGGCACTGCATGAAGCAGCAGAGATCATCCATGTGCAACTAACAGTGGGCAAAACTGCCTTTCAGTTTATAGCCTGCTACAGACCACCCTTCCAAACTCAGGAACCTCACTCATCCTTCCTGAAAACACTGGAGAATATGAAGGTCTCTCCAAACACCATTATACTGGGTGATTTCAACTACCCAAACATAGACTGGGAGCATTACTCAAGCCCCAACGCCCTAGCCCAAAGGTTTCTTGAATTTATAAACTCAAATGCTATGGAACAACTAGTCACCACTCCCACAAGTGGGGAAAACATACTGGACCTAATCATCACCAACATGGGGACTCCATGCTCCACACCAGAAGTATACCCCTCATTGGTAAGATTGGACCATAAATTAATCTCACTGGACATCCACAACCCGACCCCACCCCCAGTCCAGAAAACCACAGTGAAAAACTTCTCAAAAGCTAACTTCACACTTCTCAAAACTGAGGTGACATCCTTCAAAGCCCCCGGGCCAGCGGAAACTACGGCCCAAACTGCAGAAACCTTTATAAGCGCATTCTATGGACACCTTCAGGAATGCATGGATCATGCAATCCCAGATAAAACTAAGACCCAATCCTCCAAAGGCAGGCGTCCAATCTGGTGGACCCCAGCCATAAATAAGCTTTGCAACAAAAGGAGGAAGCTACTACATGATAGAGCTAATTCCCTAAAAGGGAAGGCATCTCTGATCAGTACTAGCAAAAAACTACGGTCCCTCATAAAATCATCCAAGACCAGCTTCGAGAGAAAAATTGCACGGGACACCAAAGATAATCACAAGGTCTTCTTTAGTTATGTTTGAAACCTGGGTGGCAAATCCCAGATATGTTCAGAGTTAATCCAAAATGACAAAAATTACACTGAACCCACAGACATAGCCAACATCCTGGCAGACAGGTTCAGTGCGAACTTCTCCCCCCATTCCCCCCCAAAAGAGCAAATATCTATCCCAGCAGAGAGTCGCCTCCCTGACATTTCAGATGCTCAGGTGAAAGCTGCCCTCTCCAAGGCAAAAAACACAGCATCAATGGGACCAGACGGTGTCCTGGGCTGCGTCCTACACAAGCTCCAAGAAGAGATAAAACCTCATATAAAGTTACTGTTCAACCTCAGCCTTAGTACAGGATATGTACCCAAGGAATGGCGTACAGCAACAGTGGTCCCACTCCACAAAGGTGGTACCTCAACGGACCCTGGAAACTATCACTCCATAAGTTTGACTAGCCTGGTCTGCAAAGCTATGGAGCGGATCATCATGGAGCTCATAAACAAAGACATTGGGGACCTGCAGATGCTGGATCCTACCCAATTTGGCTTTGTTAAGGGCAGATCCTGCCTCCTGAACCTGGTTGACTTCTTTGAAACAGTCACCAAGGCCATAGATGAAGGGAAGGTAGTCCACACAGCCTACCTGGACCTCGCAAAAGCCTTTGACACAATACCCCACTCGGGCATCATAAATAAGCTCTCCAGCTTAAATATCAACCCCTATGTCATAAGATGGGTTGCAAACTGGCTCAAGGATAGAACCCACATGGTCAGAATTGCGGGAGCCATGTCAGACTCTAAACCAGTTACTAGTGGCATCCCACAAGGCTCAGTTCTGGGACCTCTCTTGTTCGGTATATATTTCTCTGAGGTACAGGCTAACACGGGAGAACTATGGCTGACCAAGTTCACAGACGACTGCAAACTGGGTGCCATAATCGACTCACCAACTGACACAGACATCCTCCAAAAGGGTCTCACAGACATGGATAACTGGTGCCAGAACCATGGCCTAAAGCTAAATGCCAAAAAGTGCATAGTCATCCCCTTTGGGAAAAACAAAGTGCCCACAAATTACCACATAGGTGGTAATCCATTACCATGGAAGAAGTAATTAGGGATTTGGGGACCCAAGTGGATAGCAATCTTTCCTTTGATAATCACGTCACCAAAGTGGTTAGAAAGACCTTCTATATAGCCCACCTTATCATGAAAGGGTTCACATCTAGATCAAGAGACATCATTGTGCCCCTCTACTCATCACTCATCAGGTCCATAATAGAATACAATGCCCCATTTGGGATGTACCTTACCCGACACCTGCAGCAACTGGAAAGACCACAAAAGTACCTCACCAAGAGGATCAAAGGACTAAAACAGATGACCTATGCTGCCAGGTTAAAGAAACTCCAGCTATACTCAGTTGCATACCACCTACTCAGAGGCAACCTGTGCCTGACGTATAAAGCCATGTCAAACCCATATTTGATGGACATGCTCCACCTCAGAAAATCCAAATCCCTTAAAGCTACGCGCTCGAGGGACTTAAACCTCAGCACAGAAATTAATAGAACATGCTGGAGGGACAGATTTATAACCCAGAGGCTCCCATCACTCTGGAATAGAATCCCAGTCCATGTCAGACAGAGCCCCTCACTGCTCCTCTTCAAGAGAAATCTTGACGAGTGGATGGACGATTGTAGGTTTACCCCAGGGATCACTTCTGCGTCACTGCTAGACAGAGGCACAGTAAACTAACCTTAAAAGGGTATAGGAAACTCATTTAAAAGGGTGGCAAAAGCCAAACACACTCTGGCTAGGCTTGTAAATGCCCTAGGGCAGATAGCCTAGTATCAACCTATGAACCTATGAACCTCTTCCCACCCCTTCCGTGTCATCCATTGAACCTCCTTGATTCAAAACTATTTCAATAAGAAATGTTTTAACCAGTAATAGCATGCTTTGTCATCATGTGTTTCATAATTCAACTGTCTCATACAAATAAGGATTGAGTAACTGCAACTGTCATGACAACTGTGCAAAGCATGACACCTGAAACATAATCAAAATACATATTTGTCCTGTATTCCTTCAGATGCAGACATAGTTGCATGTGTATACTGCTTATTTGAGTGAAAGTCAACACAGAATACCATAAACTACTGCTAATTCCTTTTGTAATTTCAACACCTCAAGATATGATTACACATGTGGTGTTTGCTATCAGTAGTGCAAATGAGCTGCCATCACTGTGCTTCAGGAAGAAAGTTAAAAAGTTGCAACACAAAATGATGTGAGTAGGTTGTACAACTTCTGCATGTGTTACTGGAATTTTGAAACTAAGGTTTCTGGATTTCAGAGTGATGTTGACTCAGTTAAGTCAGTCTGTTAATGTATGTCTGCTCTCCAATCGTTACACTTGCAACTGTGCTACAATGTTGGGTAACCTTTTCATACACAATCCATCACTATTATTCTGCAATGCACTGCCATATTTAGGAAGTATCTTTATTGTCAATGCACATTGTGCAAGCACAAGACAAGACAAGTGACAGTGATGCTATAAATGTTTGCTATTTCCATGCAATCATCCAAAAATTGTCAGGAATGCTTTATTGATAATCTGGTGGTTTACAACTGTGGTTGCCACTGGCATCCTATACTATGAAACAGGTAAATGTCCCTCACAGTAATGCAATGTACATGAAGGGTAGTATATAAATCTTAGTAGAGAAGGGTGTCATTACATGGGACAAGTACAGTGCTGTTACACTAGCCTGTCCACACACATGTATTTGTCTCAAAACCTGTGATACATAGGAACAGGTGCTACAAACAGTGAATTTCTACTAAATACAAATGTGCTTTTTCACGTCATTAAATTCAGACATCTCCTGTTGTGTTTGCAACTAAAGCTGTGATCTCTAGATTGTGTAACTGGATTGGTGGGAGGCTCAGTTCTCACCATGGAGAACATGTGTGTGTGTGTGTGTGTGTGTGTGTGTGTGTGTGTGTGTGTGTGTGTGTGTGTGTGTGTGTGTGTGTGTGTGGGAGCAGGTCTAGTGACAGGTAAGTAATGCCTCAATGTCAAATGTGCTGTGTCCACTTCCACAGAGGAGAAAACATTTAACTTTAGACACAATTCCTTCTGTCCATTATCCCACTTTTAACTATCCTCTATGCAGCACACTGATGAAGTCACCCTGTCAAAAATGCACTCTGTCTCTTTAAGAGTCAGACTTCTCCTGTGGTACTTGGCACTAATACTGTGTTCTCTAGAGCATGTAACCAGATAGGTAGGAGGGTCAATTCACACTGTGAAAAACTTTTGTAGGGGTTCTAGTGACAGGTAAGTAATGTCTCCATGTCAAATGAATTGTCTCCACTTCCACTGAGGATAATGCATTTAAATTTGGTCACATTATTCCACTTTTAACAGAAACATCATCTTTACAATACACTGATGAGGTCATCCTGTCAAAAGTGCTCTCTCCCTCCCCTTAAGAGTCAGAATTTTCCTGTGGTGCTTGTGACTAATACTCTACTCTGTAGACTGTGTAACTAGATAGGTAGGAGGTTCAGTTCTCATCATGAGGAACGTTGTGTGTGGCTGCCATGTCAGGTATATATAACTTCCTAAACAGACATGTTGTATCAACTTCAAGTCAGGAGAAACATTTAACCTGGGTGAATATTCCACCATCCCCTTACCCTAGTTTTACCACAAACAACTTTTCTGCAACACAGTAATGATGTAATCCTGTCAAAAGTGCACTATGTCCCATAACAATCAGACTTCTGTGACATTTGAAGTTAATACTGTGTTTTCTAGATTGTGTAGATAAGTGGTGTGAATCTGACAGTGGAGAACTTGGGTGTCTTTGTAGTTCTAGTGTCATAGAAGTAAAGGTTCAACAACAGATGTGCTGTATCCACTTCCATGCAGGATAAATCATTAACTTTGGACACAGCTCTGTCTGCAGTTTATCCCACTTGTAACTCAAATTCTTATCTGCAACACAGTGATGAGGTCATCAAGTTAAAAGTGCACTCTCCCCTTAAGAGTAAGTCTTGTCCTGTGGCACATTGTGACTAATACTGTGTTCTCTAAATTGTACAACTAGATAGGCAAGAGGTTTAAATCTCACAGTGGGTAGCTTTGTGTGTGTGTGTTGGGGGGATTCAGTGTCAGTTACATATAGTTTCCTGAATAGGTATGTTGTATCAACTTCAGCAGAAGATTTTAACATAGGATAGGATGTCTCCATCCCCTTATCCTACTTTTACCACAAACATCTTCTCTCCATCCCACTGATAAGGTCAGTATGTCAAAACTGTATAATTTGTCTTTACAACTCAGACTTCTACTGTGGCTCTTATGGCTTATTATGTGTTGTATAGATTATGTAAATAAATAGATAGGGAGTTTGAATCCAGCATTGGGTAACTAATGTCAGAATGAGTATGCTGTCATGCATAATTGTGCCTGTGATAACACCCTTATGTAAACTTCCACTCAGGAGACATACTTTCCTTGGCACAGGATTACCCTATAGATTTTATTACTCTCAACCGTGATTAACTATTGTCTGTGGGTGTCTGTCATGTTGTGTAGAGAAAGTTTCTAATGCCTGCAGTATGTATAGCTGTGCAGTGTTACTGTACACTTCAAACACATTCATACATCATTTTTAGAAGAACATCAACATATGAAATAATGCTGATGCCATCCATTCAACTGTGCACTGTCCAGTTGTAAAAGGACATCTAGTGTGGCACGTGTGATTCAGGCAGTGTTTTGTAACTTGTGATCTTAGACACAACCAGCCATTACTCCCTTGACTCACTTGTGACACTATGTGTGTGAATGTGCAGGTAGGTAGCAATGCCTTCAGCCAGCTATCTGCTATATACATGTATAGATGGGGATTCCTAATACAATGATTCCTGTTCCTTTTTCACACAGAAATGCTCCTTTGATAAAGATGATTCATGGGATGATAATTTGCTTTCCCATGAGAACTACTAAGGCTTTTCCTATGGCATGAGGACTCTAGACTATGCTCAATATGTTGGTGCCTTAGTAAGGCAAGCTCCAAAATCCATGATTATCCAAACATTGTGCCTGATTGCCACTCTCCTATCACAGTGATGACTGTAATACACATCACATGTGTCTGGTTATACCTAGCAGCAGGCAGTATTGTGTGAGAAACATACATATAGCAACAGTATTTTGAAGAAATGACAGGCACAAATTTCCCTTGTGGCAATAAAATGACGTCACAGCTTCAAATATCAAAATATCTCACAGTTGTAGCTCCAGTTGCATTGGCCTATTCATTTTTACCAATATCATGTAGCTGCTATGGTCACATGACAGTATACACACTTTGACTTTAGTTACCCAAGTGTTCAAAACCCACATTGGATACTTGCATGTCCTAATGCTGTTATGCATGAATGATATCCAGAAGTGTTATAATGTGTCCAATTACAGTCTCATACAGATTGCAACACAATCATATGATCATATGATGTAATGACTTCACATAGATGGAGTCTTACAGCTTTAAGACTTCCACTATGGTCCGTGTGATTCATAAATGTTTGTAGCCTGTGGGTTTACATAGCTTGCTGCTTAATTATAGAATTAAGTTATTATTCTTAATTTTTATTTATTATTAATGCAAATAATATATGTGTTTGTGTTGTCTGCATGCTGTTATGACAGTGTTTGTTGTGTTTGTCTTGTGAGCATGCCCAGAATAATCCTGTATTAGCTACACTACATTTACAAACGGAGACCTTGAACTACTGCATTGTCATCAGATATGTGTTGTCATTTATAAGTTGTATATTTTGATTGCTATTATATTACTGTTTATGATGTACATGTACATAAAACATGTTTGTCTAAGACAAGCGTTAGTGTCATATACCCCCTATCTATGGTTGTCCAATGACAAGTGTTAAAACATGTCCCTTTCAGCTGTTCACGACACAACTGGTGTATATCTCATGCCTTGTTTATACAGGATGGAATGGAGGATACAGCACTACAGTCAGTTATCACAAATATATTCCCTCTATATGCATGTAATATTCAATAACTGCAGTGTATGTGAATGGTCCCTAATGTATCCACTGTTCTTGCTAACTATTATCTCATCTCGTCATGTTATCAACATTAACATCGCCCCTTTCTTGCAATGTTGCTTTGTGTCCCCTCTCACATACAGTATTAGCATGTCCATTTTTAAGTTATGCACATGGCTACACAATTGGCAACAGGAGTATATATTATGTATCACATCAACATGGGTGTCCTTCTATTGAAAAATGTGTCTTTGTGGCATCATCACATTTAAATGCATTAAATGAGTACATTTTTTCCATTTATCCTTCCCTCACAAATACCTCTGCACTGTTCACATTGCATTCTGTGTACATTCTCCCAGGTTCATATCCCCTGCATCTAACTTCTGATTATTAACTTGCTCTTACATCATATAAGCTGTTCTCACGTGCTTATATAATACATTTGCCTACGGACAAGTAATGTTATTTATATTGTATGCTCATGATCTTAGCACCATTTCACGTTTGCCATCAATCCTAGTGGCCACAAAATGGTACAAAGAAATTGTAAGAATAATGAGCAGCACACATATTCAATGAGTGCTGCTGCTCCCCGTGCTAATGCATTATAATCGTGTAGGCTTCATGCCAAGCCTACACGATCATTAATGAATCTTAGGGATGGTTTACTGGGGACAGTGTATATGTTTTGTCTGTTTTAGGAAAGTTTCTGTGCAAAGAAAAATTAGCATTATATTTATATTTATTTTTATGGACCCTATTCTTAGACATAGGACGCTAATATTTTCGGTTAGAAGGGATATATTCTAGGGTGACAGTTTGAGTATGAAAGGAAATAAAACTATTCTTCTGTGATATTTCATGAATGAAATGATGATACTGCCTTGTTTTAGCTTATAGAATTCTTATTATCTTACATTTTTCACCATGTACCTACAGTAAATGTCATTTTTAGTTCAAAACATTTCTTTTTTCTCACTGGTTCAAATGCAGAATGCAAAAAATCACAACTATATGGTGCATTTATAAAAATAGAGCTAAACTAGAATTAGTATCTAAAAATCAGTCCAGTATGCATCTGTCATAATAACTTTCCACATCAGTACCACTTACTTAATCTCTCCCATCCCAGGAATAATATCTATCACATTTCTTCTTTCTTCTTTTTGAGAATACACTTCATGGAGCTGTTATAAGTTACAAAAGAAGCATTCGAGTCAGTATCATGTCAAACTGTAGGTTGCACCTTGTGCAAACACACCGGTTGTTATCAGCATTTTTAAAGCCTTTGTTTCTGTATCTTGACTGAGCATAACACACCACACTATAATTCTTTATCCCTGACATAATTTCTTATAATTGGTCAATATCCAGAGTCCTCAATGGAACTGAGCTGGATTTTGAACTCATGCATTCATGCATACAGAGCAACAAATGCATCCATTGCATTAGTTTTATATTCATTGTGCAACGGCTGCACCAGGTGCTACTGTTTAAATACATGTGTGACTCTGAGGCTGTATTAAGCCAAACTGACCCCCACCAGTGCCCCTGAATACTTTCCTAATGCACACCTACAGTTGCAAGATAAATGCTGTCCCCAGTATAGCTGAATAATTTGAGATGCTTCTGCCACATGGCTTACCCCTACATCACCTGAGGAAATAAGCCATGAGAGAATCTGGCTGTCATCATTTTGCATGCTTCCAAATGATTGCAAGAGATTGACCAAGTAAGCCAAAGCTTCCTACTTTTGATGTAGACAGTCCCCCCAGATGAACAATCTGGAATTACTGGGTGTGGGAGATGGGGTTAGCCATTTGATAGAACAAAGAAAAAAAAAACAAAATTCCCTTCATGTTAAAGAAGGCATTTACTCAAATTCATTTACTATAGCCTATGCCTTCTATCCCTATTTTATCAGCCTAATCCCATATCCATCCCCAGACTCTTCATTCGTCTCATGCTACCCCATCCATAAGAATTTCTAGCTACATTCCAGTTTCAGACACAAATTCCTTGTAAAGACAAATTCCAAATCATGGCCAGTCTAGAGCTAATGTCAGGTCTTGCAACCTATTTATCTTACCACACTGCCATTTCACACTTTCATTGTATCCCTTTTGTATAGAATCTTTCCTAACATCTGAAAAAATAGTCACTGTGACACTGCTGCTCAACTAAAGATAATTGACAGTATAGTAAGCATCTGCCCTATTTCTATACACCATCCTATGTCTAAACTAGGAAATCTCAGCATTACGTCAACTTAAGGCTGATCTATAGACATGCTGTGTCATGACATCACATCAGTGAATTTAGTCACCAATATGTCTGTAAAAAAATACTTGTGGGCTTTTCCAATCACAAAAATGTGAGATTTTGAGATAGTGAGCGCAATTAGTGATATATTACAGTTTTCTGTAAAACCTTTTAAACTTCAGTATATGCAATCAAAATAAAAGAGAAAATAGCATTTTGATTCCATCAAATACCTTTAAATACACCTTGCTTAATCTATGGAACAAACCATAGATGAACTTTACAACAAAGTACTGCATTTTTCAGTGTATATAAAACACTATCCTAACACTCCATGGAATGGATGCATGGTATATTGCATAACAAAACCTGGAGGTACTGATTGATTTTATATCTTAGTATCAGCAGAATGCAAATGCATATATGTTTTTTTCACTTGTATAATAAATTCAGTGGCTTCTGTTTTTGGACCTAAATGGCTCATTTGTTCTTCCAGGGGATGAGAGCTAGAGACATTCATACTCAAAACAGGCAAAATCCCTGCAAACTATATATTCCACGGCTGATGCAAGAGCCTCATCAGTAAATTTGTTCCCCTAGGAGGTGAAGGTTAGGTACAAGGGAAGAGAGCCATCCTGCAAGGTCATGCAAGAGCCACCTCTCATACTCAGTCTATCTCTCCCCATGAAAAATGGAAGCTTTATTGAAGACTGCTGCCTAGGGAACTCCCCTATTTTTGTCTACATATGTCATTGGACAGCTTCCCTGTCTTATGTAAAGCTTAAGCCTCCTGATCTGATAGTTGATACTAGCAGTACCGGGGTCATTACTGCAATGGATCATATCACCTCCCTGTCTCCAGGATGGGTGAGTTGGCAATGGCTCCTCACTCCAATCATCCTCTACTGGGATCTCCCTGTATTCCTTCTGTGCCAGAGATGCTAATTGAACCCTTGGTCATAGTCAGGGCTTTATCCATCTATACCACAGAGGTGGGTGTATTGTGTATGTGTTCTGAAGTTTTAACCTAGAAATGCACTTTGAACAGAATGGAGTACATACACATTGTTGTCAGCCATTTGAGTGAAGCCTGTTTGGTCAAGAAGCTGAGAATGAATGGACCAGCTTCTAAATAAATTATAAGTTACTCCAAGGATTGGGGATCCATGAGTTAGTTGTACAGGCAGTCCCCGGGTTATGGACATCCGACATGCGGACAACCCATATATATGAATGGGCTGCCACAATGTCAGAAATAACATGAAAAAGGTTAAAATAATTAAAGTTGCTCAAATGTGTGTGTGTATGTGTGAGTGTGTGTGTGTGTGTGTGTGTGTGTGTGTGTGTGTGTGTGTGTGTGTGTGTGTGTGTGTGTGTGTGTGTGTGTGTGTGTGTGTGTGTGTGAGAAAGAGAGACAGATCAGGAGACTGAGAGCTATCGTGTGTGAGTGAATGCAGGTATGAATGAGGAAGTGACTGAGAGATTGGGAGAGTGGATGCGACGTGCGAGTGAATGCAGGTATGAATGAAGAAGACACTGTGTGTATGAAAGAGAGGGTGAAGAGTGAAAGGGAGCGAGTGATCCTCTGGCAGCAGTTAAGAGGTGGGTGGCTGAATAAGGGGAGGGGGGTAGTTATGGAATAGGTAAACTAGGGTTGAGTGTGTGTGTGTGTGTGTGTGTGTGTGTGTGTGTGTGTGTGTGTGTGTGTGTGTGTGTGTGTATGTGTGTGTGGGTATGTCATACCCCTATACGTCTTAGAGCAAGAAATCTGGACAAAGCCATAAATAAAAGTGGGACAAATGCCCAAAAATATGGACGGTTTTACTAAATATTGCTCTTATAAACTTAGAAAGTTGATAGAATAACAAGTTTTGCATTAGCATGAATTTTCTGAAGGGCATGAATTCTTAAACTCAAAAGTCCGTTATCATACCTTTCAATCTCTTAGAGTAAGAAATCTGGACAAAGCCATAAATAAAAGTGAGACAAAGGCCCAAAAAAAGGGGCACTTTTAAATATTGCTGTTACAAACTTAGAAAGCTGATAGAATAACAGGGTTTGCATTAGCATGAATTTTCTGAAGGATATGAAGTCTGGAACTCAAATGTCTGTCATGATTTTCTAACTGCAATATGTAATGATTTACCACCAATTTGTCAGAAAAATAGAAATATATGAAAAGCAGACCAAAATTAGAATGCCAAAATCTGGGCATTCTGCGAAAATCAGTACAGTTGAAAGGCATGTATAATTATTTTCTAACTTCAGTGTTTTATATACAAAGAAAAGTAAAATAAATGCTAGACTGAGGCAAACATTTGACTAAGTGGCATTTAGTAAGAACCATATGTATGTGTTTTGACTTCATACAAATTTGACTTAAGGACAAATTAAAAAAACAGATCTCATCCTTAATCCGGGGACTGCCTGTACAGTGCTTATTAGTGAATGCATTAGCCTTTCAGTCAGAATGATATCAAGACTAAACTCCACCCCCTTAAGAGCAGATGTGACACATACAGTGAGTTTGTTGTTGTGTCTTTTGGCTTTTCCCGGTTAGGGGTCGCCACAGCGGAACTCCGGTCTGCTAATGATTGGCAGTAGATTTTTACATGCCAAGTTGCTGGCCCTGACACACAACCTTCAACAAAGGTATGCCCATTCACGCATGTCTCCACACAGAAGACGCTCTAGCTGAGAATCGAACAGGACAACATCTTACTGTGAGGCGACAACTCTACCGCAGCACCACCACCACAGTACTCACATGCAGTGAGTTTGTAATGAGATAGAAGCAGCTGAAAATGGAGTTTTTGTTGGAAGTGTTTTATTCACTGAATACTGTATATAATCTGGAAATGTGCTGGCTATACTTTTGTGAAACAGTATTTTTGAAAATATGTATGTCCATGTATAATTGATTTTTTGTTACATCTGTTCTATAAGTGTGGAGCTTTTCTCCACAGGTCTACATTAAAGTTGTATTGTTCTGAGTAAGCAAATGGAAACAGATTTATTAAATAAACAAACAAATAAAGACAGCAGGGTTTACTTCATTTTCAGCACATTCTATTCCACATAAAAACTTCCTCCATCTCACAGGGATCTCAAGATAGTTGAATACAACTGGAACATTGGTGGAATTCATATACATTCACTGCACAGGTGTGCAATGTCTCCATAGAGGCATTGCACAGCACAAGAAATTGTAATTTTAAATGTATTTCTAGCCAGTAGCCCTTCTGAATAATCATAATTATTTAGCTAAATAAACAGAGCTACGGTAAAGCACCTATAGAAACCATATGGTTCTCATAATAGAGTAGAGATCATATGAAGTACAGGAAGCTGTCATTTGTGCACCTGATAGTGAAGCCTCGTGATATTAAATGGAAAGCATGAATTAAATAATTAACAGCTACCTCTCAAACAGATATCAGTCCATCAAATGGCAAACATCCTTCTCCCCTCTCCATTTTGTTAAGACCGGAGTTTCCCAGGGTTCTGTCCTGCGCCCCCTACTTTGCACTATATTTACAAATAACCTCCATGTCTCCTGCCCACACTCTACCTTAATAGAGTACACAGACGATTCCACAATTATCAACTCCTCTGACGATATACAAAATCTCCACACTGTCACTCAACAATCTCTGCACCTAGTAGAACAATGGATATCGGAAAACAACCTGCTTCTCAACCCCAAAAAGACCAAGCTTCTCCTTTTCTTTCCAAAAAACCTCAATCCAGCTAAAGACTTCACCCTCTCATCCTTAGATAATACAATTATCACCGCCAACTCAAACACCAAATTGCTTGGCGTTACTATAGACGACCAATTAAAATTCGACCTACATATCTTAAAGTGTATCAAAAAGTCTAGTCATAAACTAGGTCTTCTACATTGCAACAACAAATATATACCTAACAAATCTAGACCTATTCTGGCTCAAACATTTATTCTTCCATCCCTGCTGTATGCTGCTCCCATACTTATTAACCTTCAGAATAATCTCTTAACCAAACTAGAAACCACCTATAACAAGATATCCAGATTTTCAGCCAGTAATAGCTACTAATCCCATCATTGTATATCGTTGAAAAGCTTAATATGGCCTGAGCTCCCCCACATGCTTCAAATATCACAGCTACAAATTGCATACAGCATCCTAAATATCCCCAACTCCTGCCCTGCCCTTACATCCATAATTACACCCTACACAACCAATCGTGACCTCAGAAGCACACAACAAAACCTACTTCAGGTGACCAATCCAAACAAAAATATTAGAAAAATACGTTATAGTCATTCAATTGCATACTCATGGAACAAACTTCCATTGTCCCTTCTCTCCACTACCAAAAGTGATGAATTCAAAAAAGCAACTAAAATTAATTTCCAATATGCATGGAGCTGTACTTGTCAGGAAATAACCTAATGAATTTTTCTTTTTCTCTCAATTAACATAGCTGCCTGGTATCTGCTATCTAAACTTTCTACACATATTACTCTCTCTGCAGTTACTACCCATGCTATTAAATGCATCTTCGTTGTATTATGCCATGATGTTACTCTGAATTGTATATTACGTATTAGAAAATATTTTTTTATTTCAGGCATTGCTATATTCCTTAATGCTAACCAAATTTCTTAAACATATTGCTACTGCATTCTCAAAATACCATACTTTTGCCTTGTAAATATTCATGTTGTATATTTTTCTTTTTCTGTTTTTGTACTAAGTACCTTACAACTTGGATTGTTAGGTTTTTTTTTCTTATTTTTTTAATTACTTTCCTGGAGCTTTTCTTCTCGGGTCTCTGCTGAAAAAGGGCTCTCTGGGCCCAGTCAGACTAACCCGGTTAACAAATGTAAAAATAAATAAATAAATTATCAAACTACTCAGAATATTAGGCTGCCACAATGAGTCTGAACAGTGGAGTCACCAAGTCTTTATGTATCTTTGGGATACTAAACATGTATCCCAGTCTTGGCTTATCTACCTTAAGAAATTCAAAACTTCTCATATCAATATCAACATCTGTTTGCATATCTGATAATAGCTAATCAGACGTTCTCTGTGCTGCTAATTCTTCCCATTTAAAACATTGTTCAGTCATTCCAGGGGATTTACTAATACTGCATCTATGTCACACGCAAGCTAACACATTTGACCATTTTTGCAGGATGAGCAGTATTGCTAATCAAATATGCATGCAGCCAAGGCACATAGCATAGTGAGGAGTCTCCTCAAGCCCACTGACTCATGGCCATGTCATGGTAAGCAACCGCTTGGCCATATCTGTGTACATGATGCAAACAAATGATGTAAGCAAATGAGTACGCATGACAAAATTATGCTGAAGCAAGTGTGTGCGCACTGGTTTGCAGTGAGAATGTAATTAACAGCATCAGATAAGTAAAACAAGAAGCCATGAGCAAGTAAAAGCCTAGCAACAGACAGGCAATGAAGGATCATGTGGAGTTCATTGACTAAAGATTGGAGATGTTGAACATTACTTGCAATGTGATTTGCATAACCCAACAGACAAACTCACAAATAATGTGAGGACAAAGGAGCAAAATTAGGGACAACTGATAAATACCACTAGTATACATTGTGAAAGTGGACAGAATAACAGATGTGGCAGCAGCAGGCATTTTTTGAAGGGTATGAAGACTAAAACCCATAGGTCTGACATTAGTAACTATAATCTTCTAGGATATGCCAAACAACAACCCCAAATGTCAGGAGTCACAGCATGCAACTATAATGCAATAAGTGGACAAGTTGTGAAACTCAGGATAGGCGAGAAGTATATATAGGGGAGATGTGGGATATGTTGGTAAATCATTAGTGTGATGCAGCAACATGTACACACCTAACAATGGATTGTGAGCTGCACACCTATAATATATCATAAATGGGGTTAGAAATAAAATAATTCTTTGTTGTGAGGTGGGTCGGTGCAGCACTGCAGTCTACACACCAGTATATCCATGTTGTAATGTTAATGTGAGTCACCGCAGAGGTCATAGTGCAAGGGAGTCATAAAAACACATACATGTGAAATGTTTCACATGTCCAGGCTGATTTCACTTAAACAGAATAAGTGACAAACCTCAAGGAACGTAAAACCTGAACTACCACATGACAAATATATCATACAGACGCCTTAACAAGGGTAGCCAGTGAAGTAGTCATGATTCAGGTCCCCCCATAACATGTCACACATCCTTGAAGATAAACACAGATCACTTACATGGCCAGTAATAACACACATCCCTGAAATGGCCTTTACAACAGTGCCACAAGAATCCAAATAAATAAATTATTTTAATACAATAAGAATGTAACCCACATATGGGACACAATCGTGACAGGATAGCTAAACTTGTAGACAATGTAACACAAGGGAGCACTAAAAAATATAACATTATACATCACTGATGTTCCAGACCACTAGAGTAGTACAGCATGCTACAGAAATACTGGGGGCTGACATTAGTGGAATAACATATCCCAAGTCTCAACATACCTTACAGACTACTTCAACATCACATCAAGATTACAGTGAACTGTGGAGGCTGGAATAGCTGACATAATAAATGTCTGCATACACCTGTGCAATCAGCAGAGCTATGCAGCTGAAGGCAAATTCCCAGCAGTTTTTGCCAAAGGATGAGAAATGAGAATTATTATTTCCCAGTGTTGAATAAAGATGCTGGTTTAATTTCTCCAAGTCTTTTGGGCTTCTAATACCATGATGGGAATGGACCCCATTCCTAAATCGACCCCATTCCTAAGTCAAAGTATGATTAAAGTTTATGAAATTAGTATTATTTCAATCTTTGATGTCAGCCAGAAGTGCTCTTCACAGCACCCACAATGTGCTTAGAATTGAGTCCTTCTGCAATTCATATGGAGTTACATGCATCGGTAACATATCTAAATATGACTGTAAATTATTTTTTATGAGACTCATTGCTCCTACTACTATTGGAACAGTCTGGGTATCCTTCTTCCACATTGCCCTCATTTCTGCCAGCAAATCCTGGTATTTTATGACTTTGTGTCTCTCTGAATGTAATACACAGTTACCACTGGGTGTAGCGATTTCAAAGATCAGTGATAGTGTTGTCTTTTGTTTTTCATGCATCTGTTTTTTGAACTGTTGGCAATGGGTGATCACATGTGATATAAACTTCATCAATCTCTATAATGATTTGTGGCTCATATTCTGCCCTTCATAGCAATTCAGGCAGTTTATATCATAGTTGTACAGTTTGAATATTTTTGATCTATTACTGCCATCTAGTGGCCTTTTATTTATAACGGTTAGATTAACTTGTTTTGCAGCATTATAGCAAGCCTTGGGAAGTGATGTAACTCAGTCAGGAAGCAGCTTTCTTTCTAGCCCTCATGAAGTGCAGTCATGATCTTTTTTTCACAGGCCCTGGCATTCACATCTCCTGTAAGTAATTTGTATGTTGTAATTCTTTGTATTTAGAAGTGCTGTATATTGTATATATTCTGATATGTTGCTATTTGTATTGTGATGCAGTTTTACAAAAAAGTATTAAAGTTAAGAACTCTCAGTAAAGCTACAAGAAACCCTGATTCTTTCGCTTATTGGATTTTTTTAAAGTGTTAAGCTGTCCATTTAGCTGTACTACACCTCCCACAGTGCTGTGAGAATGGAACAGCTCATGTTTCCAATGGTTTTCATCTGCTTCAATATTGTAATGTTTGCCTAATCACAAAATAAATCTATCAGGACACACCACGAGAACACTGAATTCTTCAAAAGAATATGTTCTTTATTCCAATCGATAAAATAATGTTTGCATAATCTTCAGTGCAACAGTCTTGCCACATTATTATACCACTGAGTATGGAGGCTCTCTGGCCATTAGTGTATCACACCCAACAAGATGTGTGACTGTTTCCAATTCTGTTTTACAAAATTATAAGGAAATTTAGATACAGTTGGAACATTGGTGGACTTCATATACATTCACTGCACAAGCGTGCAGTGTTTGCATGAGGGGTATTGCATTTGTCAGTTTCTCCCACATTTTCAATGAACTCTGTAAACCAACATGTACGTAGCCCACTGTCCTGGGCTGTCAATATTAACCTTCTGTCTTTTGGCTTAAATTCACCTCTCCTTAACCATTCCTGCATCAGATCCTGATCAACATGAAGTTGTTCCAGGAGTTTTCTGTACTTGCAAGTATACTGATGCAGTGATGCCTTTTCACATTTCTCATCTGATCTTTCACCTTATAGTCTTTCTATTGTTTTTTGGCACATTCAGTTGCTGTCTTATTTTTGTATACTTCTGGTTTGATTTCCATTTCCACTTGACAATTATATGCTTCTGCTGAACTAAGCAGGATAGATGTGCTCTCCTCATATTTTAAAACTTTTTACTATGTTTTGATCTTGTGCAGTCACCAGATATGTATGCAGTCCTATAATTGCAGATTTATGCATTTAATCAATTTCGAGGAGGCCCATACCTCCTTCAGAATGAGGAATATATAATCTTGGTATACACTGATTTTTATAAATCATTTGGTAGGCGTGAAGCATTTTTCTTATTTTCTTGTCTAACTGAACCAATAACTTTTGGGGCCAGTCAATCACTCCAAAACTGTAAGTTAGGACAGGAAGAGCAAATTGGTTTATAGCTTAACCTTTGCTCCTAGATGTCAGGGCTGTTTTCAGTACTAATTTTAGTCCTCTAAAATATTCCTTACTAACTTTTGTTCGCATTTGTTCATGTTTTATTGTCAATCCTTCATTAGTTCCCAAATATTTATACATTCCCTCCTGTTCAAGTTCTTTTATGTCACGTTCCTGTCTCAGACTGATATTTTCTTGATGCTGCAGTTTTCCTGCTTTAAAGGTTGCTTTTGTACATTTATCCAGACAAGATGGCATTCTTATATCATCTGAGAAAGTTTTGACCACTTGCAGTTGTGCTTTCAGTTCCTCATTTGATGAACTATACAGTTCTAAATTATCCACAAAAAGAAAATATGAAGTCTTTACACTTTGTTATTTTCTGGGAGCCAAATTGCAACCATGACCTAATCTGTTAAGTAGACAGATTAATGGGTTAAGGGCAGGACAGAAAAGCAGCTGTGACAGAGTCACCCTGGAATATCCTCATTTGAATTTTTATCTCTGGGTAATAATTTGTCTTTTACCACGGCTTAGGTGCAAAGTGGCTTGCAACTGTTTCATGGTCACTGTAATATAATCAGTTGATGTATGGTGTATCTTCTATATGTGTAAGCACTCCTTTATCCATGAATATGGGATGCTGTCAGATGCTTTTTTGTAGTCTATCCATGCCATAGTTAGATTCTTCCTCTTTTTTACAATTCTCCATTATGACTTTATTTAGCAACAAGTGATCCTTTGTTCCATATGTTACCCTTTTGTTCCATTGCCATGATTGACTTTTCCACTAAATGACTAATCTGTCAGCATCCATTTCAATATATAGTTTATGCATCTTTATAAGATAGAATATCTTTTTAAGCATCTGCTTTACGGTAACAGTCATACAATAGAAGATACAAAATGTATATTGTTAACCTGGGCATGCTTACAAGGAAGTACTACACTTAAGGAATCAAAATCCACCACCTATTGAAAAATGAATAAAATATCTCACATCACATCTGTTGAGTAAGCCAATCCTGCATGTCCCCATTATGATGTTTTGCACATTCATACATGGGGCATTATTTGAACATCTGCCTGTCTAAATCACATTCTCTAGACATGTGTACTAGCTGTTAACATGCCAGAAAAAGTCATTGCACAGTTGTCAGAAGGCACACAGTTGAAGGGATAATGTGAGTAGTGTGTTTGAATGAATAAAAGGGAACATATCACATGGAGGATCCAATCCCTCCATCTGTGAAAGTGTCACCACTAAGTAGAATAGTACACCTCACATCTGTTGAGTAAGTCAGTCTTGCCTGTTATCAATTGCTTTTGTACACACACTCATACAAGCTACACACTGCTGAATTCCTACACTTGCCTATCTAAGTCTCCTTCTTTAAACCTGTGCACTAGCTATTAATGCCGCAAAACAGCTCATACAGCTGATGTCAGAAAGCACACAGTTACAGGGAGCACAGCACATGTATGGAACAATATGCAATGGGCTTTAAAAAACAGAAACTGGCAATTTGTGGATCAGAATCTGTAACATGCCATATTGACAATTCCAACATCACCTTACCCTCTTTTATTGCTATTGTCTGATCTATAAGCCATTTATGTACTCTTCCCACCCATTGCTTTCCATAAATCCATGATACTGAGTGCCCACCCAGCAAACCAGTATTGCTCTTGAGCAAACCTCTTTTAAGGCATATTGTCTCCACCTCATTTTCCTAAAGCTACGCAAAACCTAAAGTCCTAGCCTGCACTCAAGAAGCATTTTACTTGCATCCAGTGCCATCAAGGCAGGCAAAGTTAAGTACTTTGGATTGCTAAATCACACTTGCTTAAGTTATATTGAGTGACTGATACTCTTTCCTGCTTTTATGTGCGTATTTCACTGTATTTTTTGCAAAACAATTGCCCTTCCTCTCACTGTTACTGCTGTAAGACTGTCTTGAAATCACCTTCAGCAAGAGATTTCCAACTAGCTGTTTAATTGGTTTATGGTAGCATTGCACTTGTGCCTCTTCTACCATGTTTTTATATTAGGAAGACTGGGTTTATTCATCTTGTGTCCGGACTCAGGAGATGTTTGGTTTACCTGAGTGAGGAAATACACAAAATGACTCATAGTGTAGTCATTTTATTGACCAATGGGATCATTAGTTAGTTTTCCATTTTATCTGTGTTGCTATAAATTTTGCACGTTTGAGTGAGTTAGCAGTGCCGTGTACATTAGCAAACACCTAGAAAGTAAATTTACTCCGCTGAATTGTTCATAAAACTTTGCCATGTAACGCAGTAGTATAGTCCAAATACCTTGCATGCTGACAAGCTTAGAGCAGCTAGATGGTCGTTGAATGGCAATACTTAACACATTCAGTAGAATTCAGTATTGTATAAAAATTAAAGTTAGTAGAATTTAGTACTGTTTAAAATAATCTGCCCCAATAAAGCACCCTTATTAGTTTGCACCAACAAAGAACTGTTAATCGCCTTCTAGCCCCAATATACCACCCTTTGTAGCTCACCAATCCAAAGACTGGGCAGTACAGATATGCAATTTCCAACTAGCTGGATATGAACAATTGTCTCTTGTTTACAGACAGCCACTTAATCGTTAAAAAAGCAGACACAGTATGAGAGAGTTGTACTTACACAATGACAGTGAAGGCTTAACTCTTGCATGCAACTACACATCAGGTTGTCAAAACAACATACACAACACCTACCTCATATAGCACACAAAACTCACACACACACACACACACACACACACACACATACAGTCTAACATGCTGAAGTACTTAACTCATTACATCCGAGTGACACCTCCACGTGCATTTGCAGTTAACTCCTACTGATGCCTCTAGGCGTCAAATATTGCTTGTTCTTATTTGCATCAATAATTCCAAAACCATGCTATGTTCAAGGTTTTAAAATTTCAACTTAAAGCTTGCACAATGGCAAACTCAACTTGATTAATATTTGACCATTGTTGAGTGCAGGTAAAGAGATATTAACTGTTGTTTTTATGATATTAATTTATATAGATATAATTTTCACAGTTTTCTAAATATTTCAACAACCATGTAACACAGACCGAGCTTTAGCCTCATATGAAAGCTCCCAGCTAGATGAATAAAATGATGCTGACAGTATGTGTGTAACATGACTGGTTGCTGAGATATTGTAAGTTGTTTACAAAATATTACAAATGTAATAGTTACTGTGTTTACTGTGACTTATAAAATTTGGTTTAAGACCTAGAACCTAAAGAATACTACCAGTATAAAAACAGTTTGTACTGAAGGGTGTGTCATTTATACCTCTTTCATAACCACTATGGTACCAGAGATATGGACATTTGTTTGAAATGTGAGGACATAATTTGGTTCTGTCAAAAGGCTTAGGCTCTGCCCATTAGAAGTTGCAGTGCAAACTTCCTGAGCTCCTTTGGAGTGAATGAGTTAAAAAGAATTTTCCTAACAAGCAAAGGTCACCTAGAATCCCCATTGTCAAAGCTATGCCTCAGCAAGCCAAAAGACACTCAGAAAAAAACACCATACTGTCACTCTGAGTGGAGCCCTTAACACTAAATCCCTAAGGCAAGCAAACACACTTCCCAGGACTCGTCATAGGGTACTTAAGTGTAAGATATACTGATGCCTCTCACTGAGGATGATGGCACAATATGAGCACAAAAATATTTATTTCAACAACTGTCTGTCTTTCTGGTGTCATTCTCAGGGATCCAGTATTTGTCGGCTTGGGAGGACATGGTTAACAAAGCACATTATTTTGCCAAGGATCATAAGAGGGTACTAGGCTAATGGCCCTGGGGTCCTTACAAGGCTAGCCAAGAGTTTATCCCCAAAAAAGAAACCTGAGTCAGCACCTGTCACCCTGTCAATGAGGGACAAAGGTGGAACCCCTGGAACAAATTTGTGGTTTCCCATCCATTCATCAAGGTTGCGCTTGAAGAGGGTCAGTGAGGTACTCTGACATATATGGGATGCCTATTCCAGAGGCTGAGCAGCCTCTGAGAGACAAACCTGTCTCTCCAGCAGGTTTTGCTGATGTTGCATATTAGATTTAGGCCTATCGAGCAGCTAATGCACGAGGAGTTTGACTTATGGATATGGAGCATCTCTTGTAGGGCGGTGTCCGATATTGCCTTGTAGGCAAGACACAGATCACCTCTGAGCAATCTGTGTGATACCAAAGAGAGTGATAGTGATTTGAGCCTGTCCACATAGGACAGGTGTTGGAGGCCATAGATTCTCTTTGTGAGAAATTTCTGTGGCCTTTCCAGTTGGTGCAAGTGTTTGGAGAGGTACATATCCAACGGAGCATTATACTCAATTATGGGCCTAATGAGGGAGGAGTACAGAGAGGTAATAACCTCCTTTTTCTGAATGCAATCCCTTTACTTATGAGAAGAACCAAGTAAAAGGCTTTTCTGACCACTGCCACCACATGATGTTCGAATGTGAAATTGTTGTCTACCTGAGTACCCAGGTCTCTCACCACAGGTTGTGTGCTTAGGGGGTTGCCATTAATGTGGTAATCAGTAGAGGCCATGTTTTTACCGAATGGTATGATAATACATTTTTTTGCATTTAACTTAAGGCCATGACTTTGGCAGCAGTTATTTGTAGCTGTGAGACCTTCTTGCAGTATGTTAACATCATTTGGGGAGTCAACGCCAGCACCCAACTTACAGTCATCCGCAAACTTGGTCAGCCACAGACCCTTTGTCTTTACCTAGACCTCTGAGAAGTAGATGCCAAGCAGTAGGGGTCCCAGGATAGATCCCTGGGGAACACTACTAGTGACAGGTCTGCTGTCAGAGGTGGTGGCACCTGGGTCTATATCAGAATCACGAAAGACAGAAACCGTGACAACAAATACATCGACACATAAAGAGCAATCTACCATAAGAGCGAACCATATATTGAGTGAAAACCAAAACACTGAACGGATTTCCTTAACTAAGAGCACCATGGAGGTATACCTAAACTAACTACATAAAAGTAATATAACACACTTTTGCAGGGGGGCTGTGCCCCCCCTGCATCCTCACACCCCCCACTTAAATATACCAACTCCGAGATTGCACTACAGTGGGGAAAAGTGTATATTCCCTTATCCCCAGGATCGTGCTGCTGGCCAAACAAATCCATTCGGTGTTTTGCTTTTCGGTCAATACATGGTTCGCTCTTATGGTAAATCGCTCTTTATGTGTTGATGCACTGGTATTCGTGGTTTCCATCTTTCATGCTTCTAATATAGACCCGTGGCACCTATTTTGACTTTGTGGGTCCTATCTGTGAGCCAGCTGGCCACCCATCTGACAAGATAGGGATTAACACCAAATTATGTTAGCTTTTCGATGATGCCCAGTGGGAGATTGTGTCAAAGGCTTTGGCCAGGTCACGGTAAGCTGTATGTACTAACTTTCTCTCATCCAGGGCCTTGGTGACAGCCTCAAAGAAGTCAACTAGGTTCAATAGGCAAGATCTGCCCCTGACGAATCTGAATTGGGTGGGGGTAAAGTGCTTGGAGATTGCCTGCATCCTTGTTTATGAGATCCATAATAATATGCTCCATGGCTTTACAGATCAGACTTGTCAAGCTAATAGGGCAATAATTTCCCAGGCTAGTAGTGGCACCATCTTGGTGCAAGGGGATGACAATGGCCATTCTCCATTCTGCTGGAATGAAGCCTGTAATTAGGCTATGGTTGAATAGGGTGCTCAATGGCGAGGCTAGTTCTTGCTGGAGATGGTGCAGAATACAGCCTGGGATACTATCAGGTCCCATTAAAGCTGTGTTCTTTGCCTTGGACAGGACCTTTAACACCTGATCTATGGAGATGTGAGGTGTGGGATAAGTATTAGGGATGTTGACTGGGCCTTTGGGGGGTGATAATGGGGTGATGTTTGCGCTGAACCTATCAACTAGCAGGTTGGATAAGTCAGCAGGATCAGTGTAAGTGGTACCATTAAGTACTAATTCGGAACAAACCTGGGCTTTGCCATGGAGGTTCCTAACGTTTTCCCTTTGTTTCAGAGGCTAGTTTCAACTCATAATTGGCTTTGGAGGTTTTCACTAGTAATCTAATTTGCTTGTTGAGGTGGAGGAGGGAATTTCTCCAATTTGGAATTTGTTCCAATTTTGGATGGTCAGTATCTTTCCCCTCTAAGCTTTTGAATACTGGTGAAAATGTTATCTATCCCCAATGCCCTTTTTAGGCAATGCCAAATTGACAGATGTACTGACATAGCAAAATCAACTCAATTGAACCTCAAGGTATTACTGCTCAATGCCAGGAGCCTAAATACAAAACTACACTCCCTCCAAGCCCTCCTCAGATTAGAGAATGCAGACATTTGTGCAGTTACTGAGACATGGTTTAAAGCAGACAGCACCCCAGCAGTGCAAGGTTTCAGTGCCTTCCACACTTTTAGACCAGTAGCTGCACAGACAAAGGCCAAAAGTGGAGGTGTCTCAATATTCATCAATAACAAGATACATCTAAGGTGGTCAAATAGGATGCCTGCTTGAGTTTGTCCATGTGTAGACCATCATAGACAAAATCCAGTACCATATCCTAGTCAGCTATAGGTCATGCTCCATGTCCCAAGAAGCTCACATTGCATACTTGGACCTACTGGAGACACTTACCATCCAACCTAACACCCTACTCATGGGAGACTTTAATTAGCCCTCTATAGTCTGGGAATTCTACATGACCTCAAATCTTCAGGCACAGAGATTCATGCACTTTGTAAATACAAACACCCTTAACCAAATAGGGATTACACCCACTAGAGGCTCCAATATACTGAACCTCATGCTCACAAATATGGGAGAAGGCTGCATCCCCTCCCAGTGTCTCCTTCTCCCTGGTAAACTCTCTTCTTCAAAATCAAAAACAACTCCATATTCCCATTAAAACCAATAACAATTAAGAACTATTCCAAGGCAAATTTCCTTTTATTAGGTGACAGTTTGTCAAAATTCAATGCTCCTCCAAACCTCAAGAACACAGCAGCCTTTGCTGAACTGCTGTCAGAAACTCTGTATCACTATGTCAATAAATGCATATAGACTGCTCTATCAACCAGAAGTAAGCCCAGGACTATCCTCAGAAACAAATTGCCCAGGTGCATTCCAAATTAAACAGGATTTACAACAAAAGGGAAAAATGATGGCAACAATTCGGAAGGATAATTCCCATACAGATAAAAACTCTCTCCTCAAACTAAATAGGCAACTAAAAGAGCTAATTAGGTGAGCAAAGCCAGCAATGAGGTTAAGATAGCCTCCCAGGTGAAAGATAACCATAATGTCTTCTTCAGCTGTGTCAGAAACCTTAACAGCAGCAAACAGCAATGTGCTGAACTGGGAGTTAATGATGCCACATTCACAGAGCCTGGCAATACAGCAAACCTGTTAGTGGACAAATTCATTTCCAACTTAACCCCCCTTTCATCCCCAACCATCTCCCAAAAAATACCCTCAAGCATAACTCCTCCAACTATAACTAGGGAGCATGCACCAGCTATGCTCACTAAATTCATGAACACAGCCTCAGTGTATACTTATGAACCTATGAACATCAGAAGTATGTTAAGACATTGAGCCTGTTATAATACTGACTGTGTCCTCATACTGATAATACTATTACTTTCTGTCTCGCATCTGGGCTAAGCACATTAGTGCAAAGAGCAGCATATGAATGCAGCCGAAGGCATGTTCTGATCAGTTTTTGCCACAAAATGTGAAATGTCAGTTACCGTTACCTTAATATATGTATCGGTGGTACTCAATGCCAAGCATTGCACAGCAGTAAAAGGTGACAAAATAATTTGTTGCAATTTCAAAGTCTTATGTCTATGTGTTTGAAGTGATACATGTGCTACTTCACATGAATTATCATTGTAGAGAATATATTTGTGCAAGACCAATGCTAAGTACACATTATTGGCATGGAAGTCATGATAGACTAACTGATGTGCTCCAGAGTAATGCTGTATAAGGTGATGTCACAAAAGGAATTAGACTATTATGTGTCTGACAAGTCACAGGTGAAGGAAGTGTACAGAATGGAAATGACAGAGGTGATGATAGAGAGATTCAACAAGATGGTGTTGGGTGATAGTGACATCTGTATCAGTGGAGTGCAACCCATGCATTCCTGAGTGTTATCCTCCAAATCACTGCATAATGCATTGCTGCCACTACGTGCTGTGTTTATATGTGTATGAATGACAATTCCCTGTAACAGGTATACAATGTGCATGATAATTGCAAGGCATGCATGTAACTGATATTAATATTGCACTCATTGATATCAGTCTGCAAATATGTTTGTTAGTATAGAAGTTCAATGGCACACACTGTGAGAATGGGAAAGAAAATGTGAGGTAATCCCACCCTCAGTCACATATAGTACTACACCGAGTGCAGTAGACTGGACTCCTCATATTATGTATGCATTGAACCAGTAAAGCATATACAAGTAACAGGGGCCACTGACTTTCATATTCTCAAAATTGTTTACTGACACGCAATGCTGCCAAGCTTAGTTGCATGAGCAATGGCATACTATTAAAGCATGCGCAACTATTTTTTGTTTTTGCCATAGTATGAGAACAAACAGTAAGCTTTGCTGCTCAGTGCCAGTTATGTAATGTCTGTTTATAAGCTACATAAGAGAAATAGAGATTTCTGTTTATAAGCAATATATGACCATGTTTGTGATGTGTGTGTCTATTTTTTGACCAGATTACAAGTCTGAAATGGGATGATATGACAGACATAAAATGAGGAAGAAGCAGAGGGTAGTACACAAGGTGAGTCATCCAGGAATGAGCAGAATGGTGTAGGGATTGGACCATATCTGTTGACTTATTCACAACATAACTATGGGCTGGATTTACGAAAGCTTGCACAGAGTTGTAGAGTAGAGTAAGACGTCAGACAGCCAATATGAATGACAAGCGATCCAGCAACAGCCAGCAGGGGCATGCATGAGAGCTTCTAAAGCTACTAAAGCTTCTAAAGCATGGACAGCGTCATGGTATGCAAATTACCTCAATTGCTGCTGCAAGCTATGCAAATGAGGTAAATTTGCAATCCAGGAAACACGAATCTGTCTGTGGAAGAGTAGTGTTATCTGCAGAAATATACTCCATTGGTAACGGAGTACCGTTCTGCAAATAGCTAAACGGAGCTATGACAGCTCCAAATAAAGGATGCATACAGTTGAGGAAGCATGCCAATGGCCAAATATAAGGCCATTGGCATTTATAAATGTTTAAAATTATTAAAATCTAACTTTTTTCCCCCCGATCTCCGATGTTTAAGCGTAGCGCAGCACCGCACAAACGTATGACGCTTAAAAAACAGAAAATAATTTAAAAAGAGCCAAAAATAGCCATTTTCACTAAAAAGCTTATCCTGCCATGCAGGTGAATGGCAGGCTAAAGACAACATGGCCACTGAGTAGTGGTTGCTAAGGGGGGAAAGCTCATTATGAGAGATGCAACTATGCATTAGTAGGCAATCCTATGCAAATGAGGATAAGGATAGTGAATCCCAATTTTCCCCAGCATGTGAGCCATGTTCCAAGAGTGTAAGTGTAGGAGTAGGGGAGTAGTAGAGTAGAATATAGGTAACATCATGAGGGGGTGTGTCAGAAAGGCTGTAAGCTTAATGGAGCACAGTGTCTTGTGTTTGCCCTGAGTTGCTCAGCATTGATAGAGGCGTGTCTACAGTTGTCCTTTTTGAAAACCAGAAACCAAAGGCATACGCCGTGAATATATTTTAAATTTCTTGCAAACGTGCACACAACGTATGCATGTGTGTGCGCTCGTGTGCGCATATGTGTGCTTGTTTGAGCGGTGCTGCCCTGGGCAGAAACAGAAAGGGAAAAGGAAGGAAAAGAAGTAGTAGGAAGTTAACCAAGGAGAACTAGCAGAGCTGCCAGGTGAAATATATCAGAATCAGCCAATTAGACAGGTAGCAGACTAGCCCAGCTCAGCCCAGCACTTTAAACTCTGCAAACAGCATTCTTCCCTGTTTTTTCCCAAGAACTCTGCAACACTGCAGTATACAAAGAGGGAAAGCTTAAAAACTTTAAAGTCAGACAAAATGTTAGGGGCTGCTCTTGCTATCATAAACCAACATGTGCAAGGTGCTGAGGGTGGTGATGTTGTGAATGCTGCTGAGCAACCCACAGTGAGGAGACGGAGAAGAGTGTACAGACCCAGGGTAACCTACCAGGGGCTACATGAGCTGGAGATAGTGGAGTGCTATAAGGTGGGCAGAGACCTCCTGCAGCAAATTTTTGAGCTGTGGCGGACATGCCTCACACACAGAACCAACAGAGGGGCTCCCATCCCAGTGGATACCAAGGTATGTGTTGGCCTAAGAATACTAGCTACAGGTACCTTCCAGAGACCAACTGGTGATATGATGGGGATTTCACAGGCATCAGCATCCAGGGTACTGCACCAGTTCCTGGATGCCATGTCAGCACATGTCAGTAACCACATATATTTCCCCAATTCCCATGAGGCATTGGCCAGCAAAATGCATATTTTCCACCAAATAGCAGAATACCCTGAGGTAGTGGGTGCAATAGACTGCACGCACATACACATCAAAGCACCACCCGGTGAGCGGGGTATGGTCTACATCAACCGCAAGGGTTTCCCCTCCATCAACTGCCAGGTCATGTGCGATGCTCAGGGCATAATAATGAATGTGTGTGCTGGCTGCCCTGGAAGCTATCACGATTCCCACATCTGGCATCTGACACAGCTGTACCAGAGATTTGCCAATGGGGACATCCCTGACGGTCACCTAGTGTGGGATGCTGGATACACACTGGAGCTGTGGCTGATGACACCCATCAGAAATGCACATACACTCGAACAAGAACTCCATAATGAGGCACACGCATGAACAAGAAACATTATTGAGTGTGTGTTTGGGATGCCCAAGTCATGGTTCCGGTGCTTGGACACATCTGGTGGAGCCTTGCAGTACTCACCAACTACATGTACCCAAACTGTCATGTTATGTGCCATGCTACACAATATGATCCTGCAAAAACAGCTGCAGCAGGAACAGCATGGGGTAGGGCCAAACAGCCCCCCACCGTTGCCAAGGCCTGCACAGGCACAGCGTGACTCAGAGGAGGAACAACCTGAGCCTGCCCCAGTAGGCAGAAGGAGGCATGCCCAATATTCCCTGGCCTTGGCAAAGAGGCAACGCATAGCACATACACTGACTCAGTAGGAACCCTGGAAATTACACCTCTCTCTGACTCGCACATACAGTAAAAGGGATGCCTAACTTGACACTACCTGTTTTCAAACATATATAGGGAGTGTACTATGTGCATCCGACATAGGCAGCCCTGCAGCACCACCTGAGGCATGAGTGCTCTACTTTAAGCAATATAAAGCACTGCTAAGCATATTTTACTAGTATTGAGCATATTTAAATTCAATTGCGCGTACATGCGCACCGTGCTATCCAGCGCAACATCGGGCAACATTGAGCAATGTTGGGCAAAGTCGGGCAAAGTTGAGCAAAGTCAGGTAAACATGCTCACACCTACTTTACTGTTCGTTAAGCAGTCTGGTCTGCCCAGCAGGAAAATAAAAAGCAGTGATAGGACTCGAACTCAGGATACTGTGCACTATAGTCACAGTACTGAACCACTAAGCCATGACAGCATTTCACTGGCACAGACACAACTTAATCACTCACACATACCAGTGTGGGGGGGGGGTCACATACCTAACAGTCACAGCCAGCAGGACAAATGTAGACAAACGCAAACACAAACAAATGCTGTATCATTCCCTCTGAAGAGGCATATGAGTAACCTCCCCCCAGGCCTATGCAGACAGATAACAGGCAGGCCAGGCAGTGTGATGTGGGTTGGGTAGGCTATGAAGTCACAAACTAATATCCATGTAATTGGAAGCTAAGGTCTGTAGTGCAGTGGTATGCCTCAAGCCAGTATGATAGGCAACAGTACAGACTGAAATGGAGTACCTGACATAGCAGTGCAGGCCTAGCAAATGTGTCTAAGTGTCAGGTGAACCCTTCATCCTATGTACACCCACAGTAACAATCAGGTGTGCCCCCTCCCGGGTAGAAATGTACAAATAATAGCTGTCCCCACTGTATGTAGAATGACTCATGGAAGCCCTGCATACACACTGTGCTTCCTGTCGATGTACAACACAAAGGTGAGCCCTGAAGTAAAAACTATCTTGATTTTCACATACATATAGTATATATGCTCATACTGGGCATGCTCACACACTTAGGCCATGTCTGAGTAGAGCAGTGGGCCACACATATCTGGCAGTTACAGTTCTTACTCCAGACACTTGTCACTATTCACCAATCCTGCCTTCTGCACACACTGATATGAAAACAGACCCATATAATATATTGGACACCTGTCATAATCAAACTATGTACTCCAAGTACTTAAGTTGTTCAAAGAAAGTGAAAAACCAAAGAAGATCAATAATTCTCCATTCAGTATCATCAAGAAGCAATGAGCACTCCTAACATTATCCAAGCCATGGTCAAAGAGTCCATAGAGAACCATGAAGCTTTCTTTCGCTATGCCATAAATATCAATGTAAACTCATATATGTTCTGAGTCAGTGCAAACTGTAAATTAATACATGTACATGACTGACATTGCCAACTTGTCAGACAGGTTCATACATATTTACCCCCTTCTCACTGACAAAAGGGCCCATTATCATACCTGGAGATTGTGAAAACCCAGAAATCACATATACAACGGTTAAACAGCTCTTTCCAAACCTAAAAACATGGCGTGTATGGGATAACATGGTTTCCCTGGCTGTGTCATATGTGAACTCCAAAACAAACAGACCCTGCACCTGAACAGTCTGTTGAGGCTCACCGTCTGTACAGGATATGAAACTGTTGAATGGGTTACAGCAACATTTGGCACACTGCACGAGTGTTGGTGCACAACAGACCATGGGAACTGTTGTCTTATAAGCCTAATAAGCCTGATGTGCAAGGGCATGGAGTCCATCATTATGGAACTCATAAACAGAGCCATTGAGAGCCTACAAACACCCAACTCTACCCATTTTGGCTTGGTCAGGGGTAGATCATGGTTCCTAAACCTGCTAGACATTTTTCAAGGCAGTTACCCAGGACATGCATCAATTAAATGAGCTACACACAGCCTACATAGACCTTGAAAAGCCCTTTTCCAACATCTCACACACATGTCATATCCACAAAATCAACAACCTGTGCATAAACACGTATGTCATGTGATGGATTGCCAACTGGGGCACAGATAGATCCCACAAGGTCAGAATTATGGTCTCCTGTTCAAGCTAGTAACAATTGCTGTCCCATATGGCTCACTCCTGGGACCCCTCCTGTCTGGTGTATACTTTTCAGAAATACAGTCAAACATGAGGGCTATGTTTAGCAAGGTTTGTGGATGACTGCAAAAAGGTTGTCAAAATTGATGTTTGGGACAACAGAGACATCCTTAAAAAGGGTCTCAGTCAGACAGATGTGGTGTCAAACTTATGGGCTCGAGCTACAGTCATACAAATACCACATAGGTGCCAACACCCTAAATATGGAGGTAATAATAAGGGATCTATGGACACATGTGGATAGTCATCACTACTTCCAGAAACACATTCACAAAGTGGTTAGAAAATCATGCTATATGTTCCCACAAACTGCCAAGGTCTTTGCATGTAGGTCAAAGGAGGTTCCCTCTACTCATCAGTCATCAGACCCATCATAGAGTACCACAACACACTTGCAATGAATCTGACTAGGCACCTTCAGCAGCTGGAAAGACCACTGATGTACCTCAAAAAAAGCATTACTGGCTTCAAACAGTTGCCCCATGCAACAAGACTGAATTTAACTCAATCTGTACTCTGTTGCATACTGTCTACTCAGGTGATCTCTACCCAACAGACAGGTCCATGTCCAATGCAGAACAGATGTACATGTGCTATCTGAAGTAACCCCAAGCTCACTGTACTACATGCTCTAGGGATATCATCATCACAACAATAAATAGAACATGTTGGAGGGATACATTAATAACTCACAGACTTCCCTTTCTTTGGAACAGGCTCCCTCCCAACCTACATTAAGCTGAGTCCCTCACTGACACTCTTCCAGAGGAGCCTTGATGAGTGTATGTGAAACTGAACTGTCACACCATGGATCATTTCATCGGTTCTACTACACAGAGGCCTAGGGAACTAACTCCATGAGTGGTGATAGCTGCACACTCTGGCCATACTAATATATGCCTTCAGGCAGATAGCCTATTACCTACCTATGTACCTATATATATATATATGTAGGGGGAACACAGTCTATTAAGCCAAAGATGGATGGGCAGAGATGTGTGTAACAGGGTGACCATGACAGGGAGCCATCCAGGACTGTCCCACCCAGCACATATCCCAATGGCACAAAAGACATGAGGTGCACATCTCACCCAGTGTACATAACAGCCACCAGTATCTGTAAGCATTACAGTGTATGTGGTCCATGTGCCTGCTGTACAACATGACGGTACAATGAAGTACACATCTACTATCTGTAGATATGTACCTGTCACATAGTCTACTACATACCTATGAACCTATCTTCAATAAGGCATATGTTAGCCTTGGCAAGTTGTGCAGCTTTTGCCACTCCATTGGGTAGTCTCCCAAGCCCTCGTTCTAATAGTTAGTACCCTAAGTCCCTTTCTAGTGGGGCTGCTGATGTGATGGCTAGTGTGAATTGTCTGTTTCCTATCCACTCATCAAGGTTCCTATTGAAGAGTGTCAGCAAGGGGCTCTGTCTGATGTACATTGAGTCTCTGTTCCACAGTAAGGCAAGTATCTGGGATGGTACTCTATCCCCCCAGCATGTTGTATTCATTGTTGTGATGAGGTTCATATCCCTGAAGTGTGTAGGGTGACTTAATTTTGTTATCTGTAGATGGAGCATGCTCAGCAGTTATGTGTTGGACATGGCTCTGTATGTTAGCCAGAGTGTGCCTCTGAGTAGGTGGTACGCAACGAAGAATAGATTTAGTTTTACCAGTTGTGTTGCATAACACAACTGTTTGAGGCCAGTAATCCTCTTGGTGAGGTACCTCTGTGGTCTCTACAGCTGCTGGATATGCGTAGTTGAGTACATCCAAAATTGTGCATTGTACTCAATGACGGGTCTGATGACTTAAGAGTAGAGGGCCACCACTACCTCTTCGGATCCTGATGCAAACCCCTTGTTGATTAGGTGGGGCCACATAGGATTTCCCAATCACTTTGGCAACATGGTTGTCAAAGGAAAGATGACCATCTACTTGTGTCCCCAGATCCCTTATTACCTTGTCAGTTTTAAGGGGGTAACACCTATGTGGTAGCTTGTGTGTACTTTGTTTTAACCAAAGGGGATCACTACGCATTACCCCACATTGAGCTTGAGGCCATGATTCTGACACCACACATCTGTCTCATAAAGTCCCTTCTGGAGAATATTTGTGTCATCCGGGGAATCTATTATGGCAAACACTTTACAGTTCCCAGCAAACTTAGTCAACCACAACCCTCCTGTGTTGGCATGTACATTTGAGAAGTCTATACCAAACAGGAGGGACCCCAGGACTGAACCCTGGGTGCCACCAGTTGTTACCAGTGTAGAGTCTGACATGTAGCCAGCAACTCTTAATTTGTGGAATCTATTTGTGAGCCAGATTGCAATCCATCTTGTGATGTATGGATTCATGCCCAGGTTGGTGAGTTCATCTATGATACCTGACTGGGGAATGGTGTCAAAGGCTGTAGTGAGGTATAGGTAGGCTGTGTTGAGCTCATTTCAATCATCTGTAGCCTGGGTAACGGTCTCAAAGAAATCCACCCAGTTCAGGAGGCGCGATCTGCATATGATGAAGCCAAACTGGGTGTGCTCAACTTTGTGAAGGTTCACAATCTCTTTATTGTTGACTTCCATTATGATTGGTTCCATTGCCTTAAAGAGCAGACTCATCAGGCTCATAGAGCATGAATGCCAAGGGTTTTTTGTGGCCCCACCCCTGTGGAGTGTGAAGAATGTTGCTGTGCAACATTCTATGGGTACATATTCTGTACAGAGCATGTAGAGAGAGGTGCAGGTATCCTTGATGAATATGGATACATCCCCACCCTATGTGCTATGATCCAGGTCTTGATGCTGGAAGGTATGGAATGAGTAGTATCCTGGTAGTGCTGGTGTGCTCTCTGGAGCCTTGAACTAGGTTTCTGTTACTGCACATATATCAATATTCTCCATACTGAGATGTGCCTTGAGTGTGTGCATCTGGAGGCTGTGACTTCTGGCAATGAGTAGCATTTAGCTCACTTTGTGGTTATTTGTGTTGATTATGTGGTTTGGTTGGTCCTGAGTGACCGGTGTTCCACACCTGAAGTCAATGCCTCATTGGTCCCATCTGACCATAAGCTAATTACTCTACATATCCACATTCTGGCCCTACCCCCCATTAAGGAAACCATGTTAAAAAATGTCTCCAGAGCCAACTTCATGCTTCTTAAGACAGAAGGGCTGAACTTCAGGACACCCATGCAGATGGACAATACTGTTACAACTACTGAATCCTTCACAATTGCACTTTATAAGCACTTGCATGAGTATATGCATCGTGCTATCCCAAACAGAACCAAGATGCTATCCTCCAAGAAAAGGAAGCCAATCTGGTGGTCCCCTGCCATAAACAGGAAGAAACTGTTGCAAAAGAGGGTAAAATCCCATGAGTGGAGGAGCTCCCTGGTCAGCCTCAGGAAGAAGCTGCGATCCCTGATAAAATCCTCCAAAGCTAGTTACGAAAACAAAGTCAACACTGATTCCAAAGACAACCACAAAGCATTCTATAGCTATGTCAAGAATCTCAATGGCAACACTCAGATCTGCTCTGAGTTACAGCACAACGGCACTAAATATACAGACCCAACTGATATTGCCAACAGCCTGGCAGATAGGATCAGTGCTAACTTTCCCCCCCCCCTCACCCATGAAAGAGCACATCTCTATACCGGAAGAATGCAAAGTTGCTGTCATCATGACTGCACAGGTAAAAAACACTCTCCAAAGCCAGGAACACAGCATCCATGGGACCAGATTACATCCCAGGCTGCGTTCTACACGAAGTACAGAACAAACTGGCACCACACCTACATACCATGTTAAATCATAGCCTCACCTCAGGCTTTGTGCCTGCTAAATGGTGCACAGCGATGGTTATTCCACTACACAAGGGGGGAGCCACCATGGACCCCGGGAACTAGCACCCCATTAGTTTGATGAGCCTGGTCTGCAAGGCCATGGAACGTAGCATCATGGAACCTATAAACAAAGACATTGGTAATCTCCAAACTCTGGACCACAACCATTTTGGGTTTGTAAAAGGCAGATCATGTCTCCTAAACCTGATAGACTTCTTTGAAGCAGTCACCAAAGCCATAGACAAAGGTAAGGTGGTTCACATAGCCTATCTAAATCTTGCCACGGCTTTCGACACCAACCCCCACTCTGGAATTATGGATAAACCCACTAAACTATGTAAAAATCCCTATGTCACAAGATGGGTTGCCAACTGGCTCACTGACACAACCGACACTGTGAAAGTAGCAGACTCCAAGTCCGACTTCGGAACAATGACAAGTGGAGTACCACAGGGTTCAGTCCTGGGTCCTGTCCTGTTTGGTATCTACTTCCCTGAAGTACAGGTTAACATGGAAGGTGTCTGGCTAATGAAGTTCCCAGATGACTGCAAACTAGGAGCCATAATCGAGACTACTAACAATGTGGACATCCTACAAAAGGGCCTCACTGAGACAGATGCCTGGTGTCAAAGCCATGGCCTCAAGCTCAATGCCAAAAAGTGCATTGTCATCCCCTTTGATAAAAACACTGTACCTATGAACTACAACATAGGTGGTAGTATACTTAACAATGAAAGTGTGATAAGATACCTTGGGACACAGGTGGACAATAGACTCTCCTTTGATAATCACATCGTCACAGTAGGCAGGAAATCCTTCTACGTGGCACACCTCATCACAAAAGGTGTCTCATGCAGAATAAAAGAGGTCATTGTTCCCCTCTACTGATCACTCATTAGATCCATTATAGCGTACAATGCCCCTTTTGCTATGTACCTCACAAGACATCTACAACAACTGGAAAGCCTGCAGAAATACCTTACAAAGAGGATTAGTGGATTCAAATACATGCCATACACAGACCATCTCAAAACACTACAGCTTTACTCTGTCGCATATCGCCTACTCAGAGGTGATCTCTGCCTAACAAACAAAGCTATGTCAAACCCAGAGCTGTTGGACATGCTCCACTTAAAGAAATCCCAATCCCTCCGAGCGTCAGCCCCAAAACACAGACTGAAATACAAAAGGAGGGGGTGTATCCATTTTCATAAAGGATACCCACACCTCCAGGTTAGTGGAACAGCACGAGGCCTTGGAGACCATGCAAGTGCAACTAACATTGAGCAAAGCTGCTTATCAGATCGTAACCTGCTATAGATCACATACCTTGTCTCAGGACCCTCACTCAGTATTCCTGAGAACACTGGGAAATATAAAGGTCCTACCAAACACCATGATATGAGGAAATTTCAATTACCCAAACATTGACTGGGAGAATTACTCGAGTACAAAGTCCTTTGCCCAATGCTTCCTAGAGTTTATAAACTCAAATGGCCTGGAACAGCTGTCACCATGCACACTAGAGGTGACAACATACTGGACCTGATCATCACCAACATGGGGGATCAGTGTTCCACACCAGAGGTAAACCCCTCGCTGGTAATATCAGATCATGAAGTAATCACACTGGACATCCACATCCTGACCCCCCCCCCCCCCCAGTCAACAAAACCACTGTGAAAAACTTTTCAAAAGCAAACTTCACACGTTTCAAGACCGAAGTGGAAAGTTTCAAAGCCCCCTTGCTACAGGATAAGGCTATCCAATCTGCAGAATCCTTTACAAGTGCATTCTATGAGCATCTACAGGGATGCATGGATTGAGCCATCCCAATAAAAACCAAGACTCACTCCTCCAAAAAGAAGAAACCAATCTGGTGGTCCTTGCCCATAAATAAGTTATACAACAGAAGGAGGAAACTAACACATGATAGAGCAATATTCCAAAAAGGGAAGGCATCACTGATCATTATTAGCAAGAAACTACATTCGCTCATAAAATAATCCAAGTCCAGTTTCTAAAGTAAAATTGCCAAGGAATCTAATGATAACCACAAAGCCTTCTTTAGCTATATCAAACATTTAGGTGGCAACTGTCAGATATGCTTTCAGCTACTGCAAAATGGCAAAAAATACACTGAACCAACTGACATTGCCAACATCCTGGTGGACAAGTTCAGTGCAAACTTCACCCCCCCCCCTCACCCCCAAAAGGGTCCGTGTCCATCCCAGAAGAATGCAGAGTCCCAGACTTCATGGACATGCAGGTAAAAACAGCCCTCTCCAAAGCTAAGAACACAGCATCAGTGGGACTGGATGGTGTCCCAGGCTGCATCTTACATGAGCTCCAAAAGGAACTAAACCCTCACCTACATTCATTGTTCAGACTCAACCTTACCACAGGCTATGTACCCAAAGAATGGCATACAGCAACAGTCATCTCGCTCCACAAAGGTGGTGCCACAACAGAACCTGGGAACTATCGCCCTATAAGCCTGAGCAGCCTGGTCTGCAAAGCTATGGAGCGAATTATCATGGAACTCATAAACAGAGACATTGGGAACCTCCAGATACTGGACCCTACCCAGTTTGGCTTTGTTAAAGGCAGATCCTGCCTCCTAAACCTAGTTGACTTCTTTGAAACAGTTACCAAGGCCATAGATGAAGGGAAGGTAGTCCACACAGCCTACCTGGACCTCACTAAGGCCTTTGACACCATTCCCCACTCTGGCATCATAGACAAGCTTACCAGCTTGAACATTAACCCCTATGTCACGAGATGGGTGGCCAACTAGCTCATGGATAGAACACACATGGTCAGAGTTGCAGGTGCCATGTCCGACTCTAAACCAGTCACAAGTGGCATCCCACAGGTCTCGGTCCTGGGACCCCTCCTGTTCAGAATATACTTCTCTGAGGTACAGGCAAGCACGGGAGGACTATGGCTGACCAAGTTCCCAGATGACTGTAAACTGGGGGCCATAATCGACTCTCTGGCTGACACAGACATCCTCCAGAAAGGTCTTACAGAGACAGATACCTGGTGCCAAAACCATGGCCTCAAGCTGAATGGCAAAAAATGCATAGTCACCCCCTTTGGAAAAAACAAAGTGCCCACAAATTACCACATAGGTGGTAATCCACTAGGTATGGAAAATGTAATTAGGGACCAGGGAACCAAGGTAGGTAGTAACCTCTCCTTTGATAATAACATTGGCAAATTGGTTAGTTATTCCTTCTATGTAGCCCACCTAATCATGAAAGGGTCCACCTCTAGATCAAGAGAGGTCATTGTGCCCCTCTACTCATCACTCATTAGGTCCATAATAGAGTACAATGCCCCATTTGGTATGTACCTTAATTGGCACATGCAACAGCTGGTAAGACCACAGAAGTACTTCACCAAGAGGATCATGGGCCTCAAAGAGATGCCCTGTACAGCTCAACTAGAGAAACTCCAGCTCTACTCAGTTGCTTACTGCCTGCTCAGAGGTGATCTATGCCTGATGTATAAGGCCACGTCCAACCCTGAATTAATGGACATGCTCCACCTCAAGAAAAACAAATCTCTTAGAGCCACACGCTCCAGTGAATTAAACCTCAGCAAAGCAATAAACAGGACGTGCTGGAAGGATATATTCCTGTCCCAGAGACTTCCCTCACTCTGGAATAGAATCCCAGTTGATGTTAGGCAGAGCCCCTTGCAGATTCTCTTCAAGAGGAATCTTGATGAGTGGATGGGAAATTGTAAATTTACCCCTGGGATCACTTCAGTGGCCTTGCTAGACAGAGGCCCAGGAAACTAATTTAAAAGGGAGGCGAAAGCCAACACATTCTGGATAGGCTTATAAATGCCCTTGGGTAGATAGCCTATTACCTACCTATGAACCTATGAACCTACACGCTCTAGGGACCTAAACCTTGTCACCACAATAAACAGAACATGCCAGAGGGATAGATTCCTGCCCCACAGACTTCACATACTCCAGAATAAACTACCTATCTATATCAAACAAAGCTCCTCATTAGCACTCTTCAAGGAAAATCTTGATTATTGGATGTGAAATAGGAAATTCACCCTGGGGATCACTTCTGTGTCTCTGCACGACAGTGGCACAGAAAAATAAATTTCTTGGGTGGCAAAAGCCAGGGTACCTTTTTGGCTGGCCTTGTATAGGTCCCAGGGCCGATAGACTAGTACCTACCTATGAACCTATGAACCTTTGAGCCTTGCCTAAAAAAGGTAATATGGGGACAGCACGAGCCTTGGCCAGTATTCAGAAGCATAGGGGCGACAGGTGCAAACCATCTGTAGTGAAGCAACAAGGCTTGTCTATCATGTCATCACAGGCAGACAGAGACTGGATCCCCTTTGAATGACACCAGAAGCTCAGCCAATTGTTGAAGTTTATCATCTTTCTGTTATACTGCAGTATCATGTAGGTGAAGGTAAGATGCTACTCAAGGTTTGACCCTGTGTGTGCCAGCATGTGGTGCATCAACCCATATATGATATGGTCATGGCCTATGCATACAATACACTCACAATGCACCTAGTATGATAAGCCTGCTGAGGTTAGCAAATGTGAAAAAACCTTTGTGCAAACTGTCAGCAAGTAATGTCTGTATTGCACCCTGTAACTCCATATTGCTTGATGAAGTGTAAATACATACTTAGTTTGGATTAAGAACACCGCACATGCCAACTGTGTGTGTGTGTGTGTGTGTGTGTGTGTGTGTGTGTGTGTGTGTGTGTGTGTGTGTGTGTGTGTGTGTGTGTGTGTGTGTGTGTGTCTCCCTGGGGAGGAGCAACCTTTTTGGAGACTACTCAAACACCTTAGAAGTGGTATACTCATCTTTGTCAAGTCCAATGATGTCACCATCCTACAAATATACCTGTGGAAAGGTGAAATCCCAGTACTGTGTAAAGCATGTTGTGTAAATGTGTACTGCTGTAGTATCATAATGTAGTTAGGTAAGGGTTCTCATCTTTGTCAAGTCCAACGATGTCACCATCCTACAAATATACCTGTGGAAAGCTGAAATCCTAGTACTGTGTATAGCGCATCATATAAATGCGCACTGCTATAGTATCATAATGTAGCTAGCGAGGGGTTTGAAGCCTGCACTTGCCAACTGTGTATCTCCCTGTGAAGAAGCAACCTTTTTGGAGACTACTCACACACCTTAAAAGTGGTATACTCATCTTTGTCAAGTCCAATGATGTCACCATCCTACAAATATACCTGTGGAATGATACAATTCCAGTAATGTGTATAGCGCATTGTGTAAATGTGTACTGCTGTAATATCAAAATGTAATTAGGTAGTGTTTGAATCCTGTGCTTGCTAAGTGTGTGTGTCTCCCTGGGAAAGAGCAACCTCTTTGTAGACTACTCAAACACCTTAAAAGTGGTATACTCATCTTTGTCAAGTCCGATGATGTCACCATCCTACAAATATACCTGTGGAAAGGTGAAAACCCTAGTAATGTGTATAGTGCGTCGTGTAAATGCATACTGCTGCAATATCATAATATAGTTAGGAAAGAGTTTATATCTCGCACTTGCTGACTGTGTGTCTGTGCTCCAGGTGTGTGACACCGTTGGCCAATGTGGAGTGGGTTTTGATTTTTATAGTGTATGGCATATCACAATGACAACTGTATGTGCATTACACATGTAAGGTAGCTGTGGGGCAAATCCATATACATACATGTGACCTCAAGTATTTCATAGGTGGGTACTCTGCTTTCTCCATTAATGCATGTGTTATCTTTGCCAGAGCGTGCTGGTGCTTTCCAGACCTTAGGTCACTTCTGTATGCTTGTGACAAGCTTAGCCACTGCAGTGATCCCTGGGCTATGGCTTCCATTTCACAATCCACTCATCATGGTTTATATTGAAGAGTGTGAGTGAGGGTTTATGCTTGAGGTATATTTGAAACCTGTTTCAAAGCAAGCAAAGTCTGGCAAAGATGACTAATCATTATAGGTGTGCAACAACCTCTGTGGATCTGCATGCAAACCCTTTATTGCTTATGTGCTGCACAGAGGGATTTCCAAAACCCTTTGGTAATGTGATTATCAAAGGAGAGATGACTTAACACATGGCTCTATGTATACATTAGTAACTGTTCCACATTTTGGGGGCTACTACCTATGTGGTATTCTGAGGATACTTTGTTTTCTAAAAGTGGATAACTATGCTTTCTTGGGCTTATAGCTTTACAGCATGAGTTTGACACCAGGTATTTATCTGTATGATACCCTTTTGGAGGATGTGTGTGTCATCTGGAGAATAAAGTATAGCCCACAGTATGCATTTTCATCAGACGTGGGCAGACATATCCCTACTGTGTTTGCTTGCACTTAAGAAAGCTATATGCCAAACAGGAGTGGTCCCAGGACTGAGTGCAGGTGAATACCACTTGTTACTGGCATAGAATAGTACATGGAGGCTGAAAATGTTACTGTGTCTCCTACATCTGTGCGTCAGTTGTCAAGCCATCATCTAACAATAGTTTATGGTCAGTCTGTTGAGGTTATGTCTAATACCAGTATGTGGGATGGGTATGATTTGCTGGTGAGCTATAGCTTGGCTGTGTTGACCTCCCCTCCCTCACCTATAGCCTTGTTGACTAGCTTGAAGTCTACTAGGTGTAGGAGCCATGATCTGGTCTTTAGAGAACCTAAGTGGGTATGGTGCAGTGTTTGCAGGTTCATAATGTCTCTGTTAATGAGTTCCATAATGCTGTGCTCCCTAGCCTTCCAGATAACATTGGTCTGGCTTATAGGGTGAGAGTTTCCAGGACCTGTTGTAGTTCTACCCTTAATCAATTTATGTTAACATTTGCACTGGGTGTGACAAGGATGGACAGGTTTAAGAATAAGTATATTAGAAGGTCAGGCCAGGTTTGAAGGTTAGTAGACCATGCCAGATAGGCAGGATTAAGTTGGTTTGTACATGTGCTGAGAAGGGATGCAGATTATATTGTGAAATAGATGCTAAGGATGAAGCCGCCAGGTAACAGGAAAAGAGGAATGCCTAAGATGAGGTTTATGGCTGTGGTGAGAAAGGACATGCAGGTGGATGGTGTGACAGCGCAAGATGCAGAGGGCAGGAAAACATGGAAACAGATGATGTACTGTGGCGACCCCTAATGGGAGCATCCAAAAGGAGAAGAAGACGTTGTAGCTCAACCCTTGTGGACTGTGAACACCATTACCGTACGTCATTCCACATGTATGCAACCTGTATAGATGCTCCATCTGGACAGAGCGTTTAGGTGAGTGGTGACTTCATATGTCAGCTTGTGTATGACACAGCCAGAGACACTGTCCAGTGCCATTGCCACTGTGGTGTGGACCTTGTTAAAGAGATGTTTTAACTAGAGTGTCTGTGAATCATCAGGTATTATGTTCTGCAGGTCTGGAACTGTGGCCCTTGTATAGCGACAGGGTGGTGAAATCCGCATTCAAACTGTCTGACAAGGAATTGGTAATGTCAGTCAGATAAGTGTACTTTCTGACCATTTACATTAACTGTGACCCAATCTGAGATTTCCCATGTAGATTATGAACAACAGTAAAGAAAGCTTTAGTGTTGTCTTTGGAATTGTTGCCATTTTGTATTTTGAAGCATGCCTTGTATGTTTATTGAGGGATTGAATTTTCCCAATGATTCTGACCAGAGAGGTTATCCCTTCTTGGTATGTAACTCTTTTTTGGTATAACATCACACCTTCTATTATATATTTAGTTTATGGCAGGGGTCCATGAGACTAATGCACTTTTACTGTATAACTGAGAATTTCTTGTGTTTGTGATAGCACAGTCCATGCAGCCCTGTAGATGAACAGTGTGCATTAATACAGGATTATGCAGCTGGGACAGTGTTAACCTTAGTAATGCAAACCAATGACAGATAGTAACAACAGCATCACCCACAGCACAGTGTCAACCCATGTCATACACACACACATGCATACTCAAGTTCCAAAACGTGTGTAGTACAATGCATACTGGCCACCAATAGAAACTATGGAGTGTTAACACTGGCCAATACAGGGCATGTCACCCTGCCCATGTGTCCAATATGCACGTACATGCAGACAGTGCACCACCACCATGTTCACAAATGTACACCTGCAAACCTGTGCTGCACACACCCCACACTTACTGTCCACTGTATAACACATGCTTACACAACTACACACATCAGCCAAGTGGCACATGGGCAAACAAAACACAATTGGAATAAACACTGGTGGAAACAATACAACATTGCTAATTACAGCTTTAATGCATCATGCCTGCTCAGCTGCACCTTCAAGGATATCATTACACTTTACTGCTGACAACATGCTACACATTCAACCATTGCTATACTTTATCAAAGTCACCCTGTGCATCAGCACCAAGTTAGCCTGTTCCTGCATCAATGTTACAGATGACAGGAGGTGGCACAGGTTTCATCATATGCACAGGGTGTGTTGTTGGTTTGCCAGAGGCCTACACTGAGCCATACAATCGACATGTGTGTGTGAGTGTGTATGTGTGAGGGCCATGAGTACTGTTATGGGCCAATGTTGATGTAATGTGTGCGGGTATGTGTTTGCCCTAGGTTTCTGGTTTATGTGTATGTGTCTGCATGCACACAGTTCCACCATGTGGCTGCCATATACGGGGATTTGTGGGACAGCTACAGACTGTACGGGGCAGGCTTTACAGATCACCATCTCTGGCCACTAATACAGAACCTGTGCCTGGCAGAGGTGCTACAGACAGTATCAGGTACTAATCCAGACTGGGTACTATCCTCAGAGGTTGACATATGTCCACTGGATCCAGGTCCCTGCTGGGACTGGCCAGAGCCATGTGCACGTGGTCTTCTAGGACGGTCTATGGACAGCCACCCCAACATTGCTAGGGCTGATACTGGCACTACAGGAGCGGCTGTGACTTGCTGGACGTCCACGGTGACCTCCAGCTGCTGATATTGCTGGCATACGTCCACGTCAATGTCTCAACCATCCCGCACTGTCCTGACACATGGACATGACATTGTGGAGGACATCCAATATCTCACCCCAACATCTATCAATGACCTCAGTGTAATTACATATGGCACCTGCTAGGTGACAGATACTGTCATTTACAGAGGTGTTATGAGCGCTCTGTGCCCTTAGTCCCTGTCTGGTGTACTGCTCCATTCATGCCTGTGCCTCCATGACAGCCTGGAACATGCGTGTGGTTGAAAGAGTTGCGGCACGTCTGCCAGGGGCATGATGACCAGCAGTGCTCTGACGAGAACCCCTGGGCATCTGCCTATGTGGTACTGTTCCAGATATCTGGCTATGGCTGCTGTGTCCTGATACATGTGCCATAGATACCACACTGTCCTGGCCAGTGCTAACCATACACTGTCCCTCAGCTAAGGGCAATGGTGATGATGGATGTACAGGCAGTATGACTGTGTGCATGGATGGGGTGGAGACTTGTGTACTGTCAATTGGTGGCCCAACAACAGACCCTGACAAACCTGCCTCTGCCTCAACACACCTATCCTCATGATCACTGTCTGTCTCAGTGACATCAGGTTCTCTGCTGTACTGAACCAGCCCCACCTCAGCACCTGGGAGAGGAAAACAGGAAACACACTTTAAGACCTGAAGATGATGTCAGACCACATGCACACATGCACACATGTGTACATGCACACATGCGCACATGTGCACATGCACATGTACACGCACACATGCACATGCACACATGCACGTGCACACATGCACATGCACACACACAAATACATTCCTCCCTAAAGCAGACACACACACACACACACACAGACACAAAACACCAACAATCTCAGAACATACACAATAGCAGGTGATGGTGGGGTACAGTATCACAAGCAAAACAGTCATATCACACATGTCAGCATGCAGGACATGTGTTGCTCAACAGCATGCAGTGCAAGTGTAGACAGTCCTTGTTACTAACAGTATACATGGCTTTGATGCATGTGTTTTGTTATTAGGTGATTGGCCTCCCCCTGGAATGCAATGCATACATGGACACAACATTGCTGTGCAAGTATTCAAAACTCTGTAATGTACTGTGCACCATAACTCACAGGTCTACATACCATGGCTGGATGTGTATCTGTGTGTCAGATAGGTACCCACTGCTGATTACAGCCTCTGTGTCTTTAGCAAATAATTGTGGACACAGTTTTAGCACATGCATGATGAGTATTCACACAACATCATCAGTGGTGCATGTATAATTGATGGAATACCATTCTTCCACATACCAAATGTACAGTAGTTATGGTGAATGTAGATCATATTGTGGGCATGTCAGTGTCATCCATGACATGGCATGCTAAAACACAACTGCATATTTAAACATCACACATACCCAATGTGTGTCATATGACCTAGCCACTCAATAGCATCACAAGACATATATGTGTCAGTTGTGCAAATTGTGATTGGTATGCATATTGTTTAGAGGTGCATATGTTTGCACATGCACAACATTGAGGTGTATAGCAATGAAAGCTATGTGTAGTACTGTGGTTACAATAACTAGATGGGGTATAGTACCATAGGCCATCATCATGAAGCATCATGTGGTCACTCAAGGCTACAAATGTTTCCCAAACCAGCACTAATCATGCTGTACTGGAACTGTACTACCTTGGCTACATTCACCATTTCACAACCAGTTGTTACATGGGTTTGTAAGGAGGCCAATAAGGAGCATTCCCTTACATGAATGTGTAGTGTGTTGCAGAGTGTTTAAATGCCCCATGATAGGCCTCTACCCCTCAGGTATATTATGTGTAATGTGTGGATGAGAGTTTGGATACTGGAGTGTGTCTTTACAGAGGGCTTGTGAATCCTTTATGTGTAGCATGTTAAAATGCTCCGTGTATGACATAGTTGTGTATGTTATGTGCATGTTGAGTATCAACTTTGCCTATCCAATGGTCACTACAGTGTAGCCACATTTGTTTGAGATGAGCTGGGTATTGCATGTGTTTGAGGCAGCTAATCACATTAGTGAGATGTGCGTGGTCTTACACCAAACATGCACAGCATGCATTATGGGTAGGTGTGTTACATGTGTACATGGCCTACACCTTAACTATGACATGCACTTTTTATTTACAATAATAAATGTAGAACACACTCACCAGCATCTGTCTGCTGCCTTGATGTCACCCCAGAGGGACCTACATAAAGATGAGACAGTTTGTCAGTGGCCACAACTGTGGCATTGCTACTGTGTGTTTGCAATCTTACAGTAGAACAACAGTTTACATTCACAGGCCTACAGATTATGTTCCAAATGATCAGTATTGCACAACAACAGGCTCCACATCTTCTAACTACACACTCCACATCTCACATATGCATGATCTACCAATACAGATAACAGTCGTCTACAGATATGCCATGTTACCTGCATGCTCCATGTGTGCTTGCTGGGTGGCTCCAACCTTCATCATGGTGTATGTCTGCTGCTGTTGTTGTTGGGCAGATGCCACAAGGCTCAGGATCAGCTCCTTCCCTCTGGTGAGGGGGGGATGGATATTAACACCACCTCCTGTTGCAAGCTGTTGTCTCCGCACATCAGAAGCACGCTGACAGACATGTCTGAGTAGATCACTGCAGTGGTGATGTACCTGCTCATATGTCCGGTTATGCAGGCCTACCTCATTTACCCTCCGGACAACATCTTGCCACATTGCAGTATGCTCCTGCTAGTTCTGTCTGGTACGTGAGAACATTAGACTGTAGTGCTGAATCATACAGCTAGTAATGATCTCATCTTCAGCACTACTATAGCTGGTATTTCTGTGATGTGCCATGATCCCTGGAAGACATAAAGAAAAAATATGTCTGAGCAAGTCATATGGCACATTTAACATTATACAGTACAGATATCACTGAACTGCCATATATAGCAACCTATTAGCTAACTGAGAGTGAAACACTTTAACTACCACTTATCACTGCTCACCCCACAACTGCTTGAAAGTGCCTGGCTCACTCTATCTAATGAACCATGTTCTGCACAGCAACAAAATAAAATCACTGTATAAGACTATACAAGAGTACCTGGCACACTGTATGTAACACGATGCACCAACTAGCCACAGCAGATATGCATCAAGCTGATGTGTAAAGAAATATGTCATCCATCACAATGAGAGTAAGGTTCAGTAAATGTATTACTATTATATCACACAACTTGTTAATGGCAAACCCGTGGCCAAAATATGTGTGCAATTGGGAATATAGGTCTCATACTGCTGTAGTCCACTATAAATGTTGCTAGATACGCAGTTATATGTTTTACCACACATATGACAGAGGACATGTTACAGACATACCCACACACACATCAGACATAATTACAGGAGGTATGGCAACCCAGATAAGCTTTACGTGTGTACTATACAGTACTGTGTGGCAGTACTTACAAAACCTTAATCTTGAGGAATGTAATCTGTGATGAATACAGGGACCACACAAAGTGGATGTAAGCAATGTGGACATACACCATACTTTGCTGTACAGGCCCAGAGCTTCAAGTAGTACTACAGTACACACAGGATTTGGATTCAACATCAGTACCAATCAATAATCATAGATGTAGTGCTTTAGCCTCAAATGACACACCCCAGTTAAAACTAAGGGACTTAATCACACTGTATGCCATTGCACTTTTTCTGCCTAGCAACAGAATACACAGCTTTTGCTGGGATCAAAGCAAGGACCCATAATACCATGACATAAACAGTTTCCCACTAAGCTATCCCACAAATACATATCTTTGACATATTCACAAACACATTGACCATCACAGTCAGTCAATAGTACAGATAATCTATTGCAACAAGTAGATGTAGGTGTGTATGAGTATATATGACTCTCTCTCTCTCTCTCTCTCTATATATATATATATATATATATATATATATATATATATATATATATATATATACATATCTATATGTACATATGCACATCCATTGGTGTACATATACATATATATATATATATATATATATATATATATATATATATATATGTAGGCACATATACATTTTGCCTTTCATAGTGGGAATATCAATTATAAAAGGATGTGAGGTGTACAGTAATGTAATAATATCGCACAGTCTTGTGATAAATGCATTGAAAGTGTTCACAGCCCAGGTAGCTTCAGCAGGCCTTACTGGTGGCTTCAACATTGCAAACTGAACAAACCACCCACACTGTTTAACCACCACATGTCATATACCAGCACTGTATGCTGTCTTGTTTGTCACACACTAAAACCTACATACAATTATGCGCATACTAACCTTCACCAACATATATATCTCCACCCTTCACAAACAGTTGCAATATGTCCCCTGCTCTATGCACATATACAGATGTGAATATATATGACACATATATATTTCTCCATATGTGTGTGGCATACACGCACAAGGTCCACACTGTTGTAAGTCCCTGGACCTCACAGCTGAACTGTTGGGCCTTGCTGCAACACAAACAGGTGTCACATATGAACACACACTAACATTAGGGGGGTATATATAGCTACAAATGCTAGATAAGCATACTAGACTGCTACAGCAGTTACCAATGCTAAGCTACACTTTAATATGACTATCATGCATGTGTTGCTCTGTCACACCCATGTTTATATAATGGCAGCACTAATCCCCCCAACAGCCATTGGCCACACTACTGTACAGAACACAGATAACATGGATCAGATTTTTGACATTTAATGCTAAGCTACACATTTCACATGTATGTCCCAGTGCCCACAGGTACACACTGTATTGTCCATAGCAGTAGTTAAGCAGGACATCTGTGCATAGATAAGTACTGCTGCCACATATGAATGGTTCACATTATGTAGACTACTCTTCAAAAACATCTACTACATGCCAGTAAATACATATGTGTCACATACCTTTCGATTGTATGATTTGGTATTATTTCTTTTTCTTTTTCCTTTTCTCTCTCTCTCTCTCTCTCTCTCTCTGTCTCTCTCTCTCTGTCAGTCTCTGCAATAGAGAGATTGCGTTTGTTGGCAGTGATTGCAGTTTGCTTTTGTAGGTATTTGCACATGAGCATGTGATGGCCTCTGCACCAATTAGTGGCCACCATTTGCTAATTGCATGCAGCCTGCTGTGTCGTAATTGCAATAATCACTGTCATAGCAACCCAGTACTATAAATTGCTAACTCAGGTAGGCGTGGCCCTTTCAGCTTTCCAAGATGGAGATCATCCTTGTTTGCTGTGGACATCATTGTTTAAGACAGAGGGTTGGTATAGTTCTGATATCAGAAGCCAGGGGTGTAGCCAGTGATTTACATTTTGTACTCAGACCTAAATGTTGCTGCTTCCAGTACACACTTGTCAGTGTAGAAATGTTCTCACCCCTCAAAATGCTAACCCAAGATACATGGGAGGATGTACTTTCTTTTCAAATTTTACAATTAACTGCCATACAAAGCTAGTTATTGAGATGTATTCCTTTGGCACAAGAATTGTTTGTGAACTGCTATACTGTGACTATTCATTTACTCAGTGTTTTTTTAGAGTTGACATTAGCACAAGCTGCTCAGAAAAACTGGACACATTTCAGTACTGTGAGTATGCTTCCCTACATCCTTGGTAGACCCTGCATACACAGGTATATTCTTCATTTGGGTAGGGGTGTAGAAGTACAGAGAGCATACGTATTATTGTGTGAATTTTATCTTGCTGGGCTTACAGGGTTGCTGTGTACATGTTAGTTTATCAAGGCAAGTAGTCTGTCTGCGTAACTCCCAACTGTGGACCTATCCACATGGTAGCCAGAGAATAGCCTGTTATTTTTTGTCTGTGCACCACACAGGTCTTTTCAGCAATAGAGCAATGGCATTGTTACAGTTGGTTGCTACCAGTACATGGCTACATCCTTTTGTATTTCAGTGTTGTATTCCTACATAAGGGTATGCTTCCGGAACTCCTTCCAAAGCTATTTGCACAGTGTGTAACAGCAGAAAGGCCGCTATGCCTCTGTGTTTCTGCCTCTGCCAGACCTCTCAAACACACAGGTACATATTTGAACAGACTCAGGAAAAAGTAGAGAAAAAGTCAGGGACACCTTTAAAATATCAGTGCCATTAAGTTGAGACTTTGAGAGAACCAGAGCATATGGATTAATACACCCTTTCTAAAGTAAAAGAAGTGTCTATCTCTTAATTATTGTCATTACTCATTATGTGTAATTCACCATCTTTCTGGCCAAAGTCAGTAGTTTTCGGAGAGATTCAGAGGGACAGAGCTAAATTTTGTTTCAAAATCAAGGACATCCCTGAAAATTATGGAAAGTTGGGAAACCCTAAACAGACATGCCAGTGTTTGTCCTGCTGTGATACTGTGTGGGGGTTGTAAAATGATGGTGTAACATTATTTCCTGCTAGAATGGCTACTTCTCTTATCACAGTCATGTAATGTAATCCCACAACAACTGTTGGTAAAGATCCACAGAACAAGTTGTGTGGTTATGGCATTCCTATTTTTCCTTTACATTCACTCATTCTGATGTATATTTATTTCAGCACCAACTTGTTGTATATCTACCATGGCTTAGTGGTACTTCATGCAGTGTAGTGTGTACAAGGTCTCGGGTTCGAGACTGACAGAGGTGTTTTATTTTGCTGCTGAGCAGAACAAGGGCCCTCACATACAGAGTGACTAAGGCACTTTTAAGCAGTTGTAAGCGGGTTTGTGCAGGTTTGCACGATGCTTAGCAATGCTTAGCTAAGCACAAACAAGTACACACTCACACAAACCCACTAACTACTGCTTAATAGTGCTTACTCCCACTAACACCCGCGCTCATTTCTTTGAAAGAAAAGCAAAATGGGGAGATAGGAAAAATGGTGAAAAAGGGGCACAAAGAGGGAAATACAGTAGGGAAAATAGCTCGGGATGTGCAGGACGGGTGTAGGGAAGGTCCATAGCTGCCCATTTCTTTAACAGCAACAGCTGTGCATATGGAATAAATTTGGAGGTAAATATGAAACCTTCAACCCCTGAGAGAGAGGTGAGGACAACAAAGTATGTTGTAATGCCAATTCAATTACATTTTATGTGTCCAGGGGACATGTGTGCAAAATGGGCAGCTATGAATGGGGCATAATTTTTTTTTTTTGGGAGCAGATTGCCCTTTTTTTCAGGTAAGAGTGGAATGTGGGGTAGGGGAAGCAGGTATATTTGGGGAGGTAGGTTGGGGAGGTAAAAAGACAAGACAAACAAGATGCATACAGGGGCAGAATATGACACATGTGGTGGGTGAACACCATTGACAGGGATGGATGTTTGGAAATCGCAAGCCCCCATGAGCCCACAGATGGCAACAGTGGAACTGAGATCCCCACCCATGGGCAGTCACCACTGCACCTTCACAGCCCAGAGGGTGGCTGTGCTGGGGACTGTGTAGAAGGGGCAGACTGACCTGGGAGTTGCGCCACTCGTGCCTCAAGCTGGCGTAGAGGTTCTACAACAGAATGCTCAATCTCTCTACGCACCACAGCCCGGACCATTAGAAGGGTGATAGGTGGCCCTCCTCAGCCAATGCTTGCACGGGGGGGGCGAGCCCCTTCCCCTGCAGCACTTCCACCCAAAGGTGGCACAGGGCCAATGGAGGAGGAGATCCCAGGCTGGGCACCGGACATGCTGGTGCCAGGTGCCATGGCCAGCTGAGGTAGGACAGGTGGGTCCGCTGGGACTGGCCTTCCCATACGAACTATGTTTTGGAGAATTTAATAAAGATATGGGTTAGTAACAGTCAACAGCATTCCCAGTTAGTTATAACAGCATGCAGAAGTATTCCCATTAACCCAACACACCAAAGTTTCAACAGTTGAAAAGCAAGCATAACACATGCATATATTGAACAATAGTGTATATTACAACAGCATGCAGGTTTAATTGATGGCAACATGCCACAAATATTGTGGTATTTGAACAGGGCACATGCATAGAAATGAATGCAAATATTTATAAACCAATAGGACATATGTCCCAAAAAATGTTTTGAGATTAGACATACCCATTGAGGTGTGGAATTGCATTTTTTTATGCACATACAGTAGGGTGGAAAAGATAGCTCAATTAACAGCTTATATATCCTTCTAGTTTACACTACATTACTATTAACTGCAGTTATATGTCCCTTACATGTATTATTACACTACCCAATGTCCTTCTATTGTGCAATTGGATTTTGCTAGATCATTATATACATGAGCTGTATCTGACATACAAACTGTCCATGATGCAGATGTTACTGCTACATATTTTGAGAGTTGCTCACACACACTACTGGTGAGATGGTACACTGACAGCTCTACTTTCATATAATTATCTAGATATGTTCAGGTGAAATTATCAGTTATATGCTAACAGCTCCCAACATTTCTGGCAGCACACTGACATTTCTGGGGAACACAATACCAAGCTACTCATGTGCCAGATTAACCTGTACATGCTGGGCATGAACCAACAGTTAAGGGCTGTAAATATGCATAAAAGCTACTGGCACTCCCTTCATCCACTTTATATGGGCCTACCCAAGTGTGGGTTAACTAACACTGCTTAATACAACAGTACTACTTCTAAAATGCAACAGTACAACAACATATCAAAGAAAATCACACAGACGCACTCAAGGAATTATACCTTTATTAAAGATTTATTACACCTTTATTTATTGTGTTAAAACACTTTTTTGAAGGCTCTCTCATTTATTTTATATAACAGTACATGCAGAATAATTATTAAAGAATTATTATACCTTTATTTATTGGGTTAAAACACTTTTTTGAAGGCTCTCTCATTTATTTTATATAGCAGTACATGCAGAATGATTACTAACCTGCCTGGTGACACAGCCTTTGCAGCCTATCTTCATGGGCTTGCTGATTCATAGCCCGGACACCTGCAGCTGTGAAGTAAATGCTGTGATAATGAGACATACCTATCCATAGTATAGACAAGAATAGCAATTCTTAAATACTTAATACAATGGCTACTTACTCAGTACTGGGGCATTTGCCATCCCACGGGCCTCCTGGATCCACTGGTCCAGTTGATCCTCCTTACATCGCTTCAGGTCAGAGTAATGGTGTCTGACCTGCTCACCAGTCCGAGGAACGCCAGTGGCACTGGTGAGATCATGAGCTAGACAGTTCCAGGCCTCCATTTTGTATTGAGTGCCCTGGTACTGGCCCCCCAGGAGTCTTTCCTCATGATTGTGGACAAGGAGCCAAACCATTACTTTGGTCTCCTCAATGCCCCAACGTTGCACTTGAAATCGAGTGCCTTCTCCAACACCGGCCATGCTGACTGCAGAAGGGAGCTACAACCAGTTATGGCAAGTACTCCCGCCTGTGGAGCTTAAATATGCCTCATTTCCCACACTTATTTGTGATTGGCCAGTTTTGAAAAAACTCAGCTGTAGGCACACCTGCTTAGCTGATGTTAGCAATGTTTAATATTCCTTTGATAGATATGTGTGTGTTGAAAGTGCATGGTTATGAAATGCTGTCATGGCTTAGTAGTTATGTACTATGACTATAGTGCACAGTATCCCGAGTTCAAGCCCTGTCACTGTTTTATATTTTCCTACTGGCCAGACCTGAATGGTTAAAGTACAGTAAAGGTGGTGTGGTTGTGTTTAGCCGACTTTGCTCAGCTTTGACCGACTTTGCTCAGTGTTGCTCAACGTTGCCTGACATTGCCCAACGTTCAGCTGGTTAGCGTGGTGCGCAGCTATGGGGAAACATGTTCTATTTGCGTTAGTTTGCGCGATGCGCAGCTCCGCACAAAGACATTGCGCTAGTTAATGCAGTGCTCAGCTACGAGCAATTAAATATAAATATGCTCAATACTGGTAAAATATGCTTAGCAGTGCTTTACATTGCTTAAAATAAGTTACTCATGCATCAGTATGCATAACCATTTCACCTTCCTATATATATATATATATATATATATATATATATATATATATATATATATATGTATAATTCATTCACTACTACATATAACATTTCAATGCTTTTTACAAAACTTTAAATAATACATGCATGTCAGGAAATATTTTTGTATACAGATTTCCAACAGAAAATGAAAAGTGTAGTGGTGGGATTCGAACCGGGAATGCCTTCTCTGTGTGCGAAAGTTCTAACCACTACGCTATCACTATTTTGCTTAATTTGCATATATTTTTCTTATTATCCTCTTCGGTGTCTAAACTGCTAACTGTGGCTAAGCAATGGGCAAACCCGCGCAAACACGTGCAAATACGGGCAGCTATATCGGAAATGAAAAAAAAAACATTTCCTTTTACTTTTTATATTTGTACGGGGTTTATTATTTGGGGGAGTTTAGTGTTAGAATGTACACATGTGAGCGGACTCGCTCATGTAACTAGACATTTCCCGAGTTTCAAACTTGCGGGAGCGTGGATTTTTGGACTGATCAGCAGTCTGACATGCCCCCTACACTGATCCATGCTCCATGTTAGTTTTAGAGTTGAGGCAGCACACTCTCATTAATATGCATGGCGCGCTGCCGTCTTACTCTTAGACTGACTCTTCTGTGTAAGACTAATTTAGTCTTACACGGAAGATTAGTGAATCCTGGGAAATGTGTATGTACAAAGAATTTAGGGTAATTTGGATACACACATCATAAATTATGTGTGATGACAACTTAATAATGTTGAATGACCAATTTGGACAAATTAGGTATGTAATACACACACATAGGCAAAACTGAGATTCGTGCATGGAACATATATCTATTTTAAGAGTGAGGAACGTTGGGGAAGGAAGTTAGGAACATCAGCGGTAGGTATGTAGTGTAGGTTAGGTAGCAGGGGAATACATACAAGACATACATGACAGACAGAACCTATGCACATCAGAAGTATGTTAAAACATTGAGCCTTTTATAATGCTGTGTCCTCAGAGGTGCATCTCTGTCTAGCATAAACACTTTAGGAAATTAGTCCTCATCCTCAGAATTATCACCACTATCTCCTGCTGCAGAAACCTCAGGCATCACTGGGTAGGGCACTAAGGCTCCTCTCCATTATCTCTGCCACCAGCCCTGCCAGCTTCTGTCAAGTGACATAATCACCACCTTTGCAGGCACTACTCTCAGTGGGTGCCACTAGCCCTCAGGCTAGTGGTGCAGGTAGTGCAAGATGTGTGAAGGCAACACTGACTGACTGTAACCCAGAAGTGCTCGGTACCTCTGCTGCCAGTGATGGTGGTGCTGTTGCAACCACCTGTGGGCGGAAGGCAGTCCAAGCCTTTGTGGTCAGTCTAGCTCTCATACCTGGTGGTCATGATGTAGCAGTAATGAATGTTACAATGAAATAAAAAGTAAAAATATCAAAATATTAGAAAGAATAGCAAAAAGGAAGATGGGGAAAGATAGAGATATAATTACAAAAATATTACAAATATTTATTTAATGTTAATGTCACAGTTATTACGAATTCCACATCTCTTGTTAGGCTTGTTTACCTCCAGATATAAACGTGTGAGACCATAAATTGCTGTCATACTACTGTTATAATATCCCTGGCTCATTTAACAAACATTTGACAGGAACTGTAGCTATATCTAAAATAGGTTTATGGATACAATTTAATTAACAGTGCATTTGGCCTGATTACATGTTATAATGAGGTATGAGTACAGAATATTGAAATATAAAATGTATGTCAAAAATATTTTCTGTTGTTTTGAATAAAACCCTCATTCGTAAGACTTTAGCAAGCAATTAACTAGTTCAGAACTGCATGATCTCATTATACAGGTAGGTAGAGTTTGCAAATGTAGAATATGTATACTCATTTAGTTGTCTGACAGCCACTTATGGCCTGATGTCCAAACACATGATAACCTGTTGGCAAAATCAGTGCTATTCTGACATGGCAATCAGGAATGCCTGGATCCATACTTAGCCCATCTATTCTGACATGGCAATCAAAAATACCTGAATCCATACTTATCCCATCTATTCTGACATGGCAATCAGGAATACCTGAATCCATACTTATCCCATCTATTCTGACATGGCAATCAGGAATACCTGAATCCATACTTATCCCGTCAATTCTGACATGGCAATCAGGAATGCCTGAATCCATACTTATACCATGTCTCTCTAAGGTATTGCAGTCTCTCTTGATGCTCCTCCCAGTTTTCTTCAGTCTCTGAAGGGGCTACATGAAGAATTGTGTGTGTTGTCATGTCATGTTAGTGTTGAACATTTAGCATTGAGTTGGTCCTATAATATTCCTCCCAACAGTGAAGAAGGTCAGCTTTTAGCCATTTCATATAATTATAATGGTGACTACACTGTTCACCCATACATGGGATGCCAGTAGCATGGGTGACAACCTTGACCAAACTATTCCAAGCCTCAGCCTTGCATTATGACCTGGTATAGTCCCCCCTACCCACCACTGGTAGCCACTGGCTGTAATTTTATATGAGGCAATATACAAATGTCAATGACTTTTCATCACACATCTCATTGCTGTAAATAGAGCACCACCCACACCATCCCCTGCCAGGTCTTCTCTTCAAAGACCTCATGAAAAATGACAAGGAACTGGCACCCAAATCAGATCTCGCATGCATCAGCCTCTACACAGTGACAGCTACCATGGAGTACTGCATTAGTGCAAGAGGTAACAGACAAATGGCCTGCAATTAATGTATTCATTATTTCTGCATTGTCCATTTTAGGTAACAAACATGGCAGTAACACTTGGCCATGTGTGCTGATTTGTATATATATGATCTACAGGAACTCCAGTTTATGCTGGTTACTAGTGATATCTCAGCTACGTTTCAGTTGACATTTTGCCATATTTGAACATGTGGTCAGGGATTGTTCATAACATTCATAAAGTTAACAGTGTTATACACAAATATGTATTCACGATTGGTGTTCCTATGTATTTTCTTATGTAACTTTTGTAACATTATTACTGGATGCATTGCTGTGACATAAAAACTGATTTGTAATTCATTACATATAGTACATGGGAATCCAACCTCTCACAAAATAAGACATGGGCTACTAAAATGTGTGTATTAACAAGAAACACAATGAAGGAACTGGCATCACGTGTGTAAGGTGAGGATTACAAAAGTGTAGGTGACTGGGAATATGCATATATAACATAGTCTACTGCTTTATATGCACTGTAAAATATACAGTATATATTGTAATAATGTGCATATGGAATGATGCCTGTCACTTATTCATATTTTATCTTCTCGTAGGTTCATAGCTGATTACTAGGCTGATGACACAAGAGCCTTTACAAGCCTAGCCAATAAAACCCAGGATATGACAATATTACATCTTAATTCCCCAGACATGAGATGGGGTAGTATCAGGGTAGTGGGTCTTTGGGTGTTGGAGACCTGAGTCATTTTATATACTACCTCTGTCCATAAGGGACATGGGCAGTACCCCAAGAGTGAATTTATGGTTGTCCATCCATTTATCCAAATTCTTTTTGAAGAGAGTGAGGGACAGAATTTGTTTTATGAAAATGGGAAGTTTATTCCATAGATGAGGTAGCCTTTCAGATATGAATCTATCTCTCCAGCGAGTTCTCTTAAAGTCACAAATAAGTTCAGGTGTATGGAAGGCATAGCCCATGTATAATTTTTACTTGTGAATATGTAACATTTTCATCTGGGCTGTATAGCCTGTATCATAGAATACCTTGCAGGTCAGGCATAAATCACCTCTCAATAAATGATATGAGAAGGAGTAAAGGATCAATAAATGATATGAGAAGGAGTAAAGGATAGGGCGTTTAGTCACTCTGCAGAAAACATGTGACTTGTGCTTTGTATTTTTTTAGTGAGAAACCTCTGGGATCACTCCAAATGGTGTAAGTGCCTGGTCAGGTACATGCAGAAGGGAGCACTGAACTCAATTATGGGCCTGATGAGGGCCAAGTATAATGGCACTATGGCCTCTTTTGATCTTGATGCCATGCCTTTACTTATAAGTTGAGCCACACAGAAGGATTTCTTCACTACCTGGTGGTCAAAGTGTATGTTATTATCTATCTGTGTTCTTAGGTCCCTCACCATTGGGTCTACATTTAGGGGTGTGCTATCAATATTGTACTTCTTAGGGATATCTAATTTACTAAAGGGTATGATTACGCATTTTTCGCATTTAGTCTCAGATCATGATTTTGGCACCGATCGTTTGTCATTTTTAGGCTATTTGCAGGATGTCAACATCATTTGGAGATTCAGTGATTGCTCCCAGCTTACATTCGTCAGCAAACCTGGTGATCTAGAAGTCCCCAACATTGGCCTTCACTTCAGAGAAGTATATACCAAACAGGAGGGGTCCCAAAATTGTGATCTGTGGGAAACCGCTACTAACAGGTTTGTAATTGGAAGTGGATTTGTCTGTCCAGAAAATGTGTGTCCTGTCAATAAGCTAGTTTGCTATCCACCCGACAATGTAGGAGTTTATGCCTAATGCAGTAAGTTTACCTATGATCCCTAAGTGTGGAAATTAGTCAAAATCTTTGGCCAGGTCTACATAAGCAGTGTGTACTGTTTTACCCTCATCCATGGCCTTGGTGACTTTCTTGAAGAAGTCCACCAGACTGAGCAGGCAAGACCTCCCTTTGACAAAACCAAATTGGGTTTGTTCCAGTTTTTGAAGATTTCCTGTGTCGTTATTCATCGAGTCCATGATAATTCTCTCCATGACCTTGCAGATAAGATTGGTCAAGCTTATGGGTTTGTAATTCCCCGGATCAGTTGATGAGCCCACCTTGTGCAAAGGGCCAACTGTTGCAATTCTCCATTCCTCTGGGACAAATCCCCTCTGGAGGCTGTGTTTAAAGAGGGTTTCTAGTGGCCCTGATACAGTCTGTTTTAAGCTATTTAAGAAGCATCCTAGAATGTTGTTTGACCCATGAAAGCTGTGTTTTTGGCTTTAGCGAGTACAGTAAGGACCTTTTACCTTGCAATAACTGGTAGAGGGATGATTGCAGGTATTTCTTTTGGTTTGATAAGAGGTGATGGAGTAAAAGTTTGAACTGAACTTGTCGACCAGCAGGTTTGATATAGTTTCTGGCTGGATGTAACTGTTGCAGTTCATGACTAACTCAGCACATTGCTGAGCATTTCCTCTAAGATTACAAACATAATTTAAAAAAGCCTTATGGTTATGCTTCACCTGGGAGGCTATATTTGCTTTGAAAGATTTGACCAGCTCTCTAATTTACTTGTTTAGACTGGTCAGTGTCTTTTTGCACTGTTTTGTCTGTTCCTTCTTTGTCTTTGGATAGGATTTTTTTCTTTTTGCTGAATAGCCTATTTATGCTAGGGGTCTACCAGGGTGGTTTATTTTTGCTAGTAATCATAGGTTTGACTCAGACAGGCATGGCCTCCTCTATGCAGCTATGAATGTGGCTGTACAGTGCATTTGAGTCCAGCACAGAGTAGGCCTCAGTGTCATCTGGGTTAGGAGGGACTTGGAAATTTAATAAGCTATCACTTAGTTTGAGGTAAATGGCCTTAGCAAAGATCTTAACAGGTTTGGAGTTTGATGGGGGTTCATACCTCTTAACCTCTAAGCACAAGAAATCTGGACAAAGCGTAACACAATGGGGAGACAAAGGTCCATAAACAGGGACAGATTTTAAATATCCTTCTTATAAACTTAGAAAGTTACTAGAATAACATGTTTTGTGTTAGCATGCATTTCCTAAAGAATATGAACTCTGAAACTCAAATGTCTGTCATTACTTAGTGACTTCAATCCTCAGTGATTTGCCAGAAAAAAAAACACAAATTGTATTAGGAGCAGACCAAAAAATGTGAGGCAAAAATCTGGACAGTCTGTGAAAATCTGTACAGTTGAGGGTTATGTAAGGGTTTTAATACTAAAGGAGTTCATTTTGTGGTCAGATCTTATTAGGAGGAGTTAATGCATGGGAGGGAGCAGTATCCCCCTATGTTCTTGAGTACCAGGTCTAGGATATTTGTACCTCTAGTTGAGGAGCTCGATAGTTGTTCCAGAGAGTTTGAGTTGACAAAGTCCATAAACCTCTGAGCATGTGAATTATGGGTCGTATAACTCTCCCAGTTTATGGAGGGATAGTTGAAGTCACCTATACGTATAGTGTTAGGCTGACTTTTAAGAGATTCCAGTAGGTTTAGGTAGGAGGTGTGCTTTTCAGATTCATGTTAGGGGATCTGTAGCTAGCACGGATATGCTAGGGGATTGCAATTATTGTTAGTTGGGTATGCAGCAGCTCAAGTAAGTCATGTTGCGGGACCAGTCTAGCAGTGTACTTATCCTTTATGAACACTGAGACACCTCCTCCTTTTGTTTTATCCTGGGTTGAGGGGGATCGAAATGTATGAAGGTTGTAGCCTTTGATAGCTGGGGTGCTCTCCATGGTTCATAGGTTCATAGGTTCATAGGTAAGTACTAGGCTATTGGCCCTAGGGCCTATACAAGCCTAGCCAAAAATGTACCCTGGCTTTCGCCACCCAAGAAAATAATTTTCCTGTGCCCCTGTCAAGCAGAACCACAGAAGTGATCCCCGGGGTGAATTTCCTATTACCCATCCAATCATCAAGATTTTTCTTGAAGAGTGCTAATGAGCAGCTCTGTTTGACATAGACAGGTAGTCTGTTCCAGAGTATGGGAAGTCTCTGGGACAGGAATCTATCCCTCCAGCATGTTCTGTTTATTGTGGTGACAAGGTTTAGGTCCCTAGAGCGTGTAGCTCGGAGGGATTGGGATTTCTTTAAGTGGAGCATGTCCAACAGCTCTGGGTTTGACATAGTTTTGTATGTTAGGCAGAGATCGCCTCTGAGTAGGCAATATGCGACGGAGTAAAGCTGGAGTTTTTTGAGACGGTCTGCGTAAGGCATCTGTTTGAGGCAAGTAATCCTCTTTGTGAGGTATTTTTGCGGCCTTTCCAGTTGTTGTAGATGTCTTGTGAAGTACATACCAAAAGGGGCATTGTACTCTATAATGGGTCTAATGAATGATGAGTAGAGGGGAACAATGACCTCTTTTTTTCTGAATGAGAAACCTTTTGTGATGAGGTGTGCCACGTAGAAGGATTTCCTGACCACTTTGGCGATGTGATTATCAAAGGAGAGACTACTGTCCACCTGTGTCCCAAGGTCTCTTATCACACTTTCGGTGTTAAGTAGACTGCCGCCTATGTGGTAGTTCATGGGTACAGAATTTTTACCAAAGGGGATGACAATGCACTTTTTGGCATTGAGCTTGAGACCATGTCTTTGACACCAGGCATCTGTCTCAGTGAGGCCCTTTTGTAGGATGTCCACATCGTTAGGAGTTTCAATTATGGCTCCTGGTTTGCAGTCATCTGCGAATTTAGTTAGCCAAAGACCTTCTGTGTTAGCCTGTACTTCAGAGAAGTAGATAACAAACAGGAGAGGACCCAGGACTGAACCCTGTGGTACTCCACTTGTCACTGGTCTGAAGTCTGATTTGGAGTCTGCTACTTTCACAGTGTGGGTTCTTTCAGTAAGCCAGTTGGCAACCCATCTTGTGACATAGGGATTTATACCTAGTTTAGTGAGTTTATCTATAACCATGTTTCCATGACTGCTCATATGTCTGCATTCTCTAGGATGAGAATTACTTCTAAGGAGTGCAGTTTTTTATTAAAATTCCTAGCATTGAGCAGCAGTACCTTTAGGTGGTCATGAGTGATTTTTGTTATGCTGAAGGGTTATACAACTTGGCATGGCCTAAAAGAGGCACCACGGGGATAGATAGTTTTTGCCAGTATCCAGAAGCCAAGTGGTAACAAGTGCAGACCGTCTCTTTCAAAGCATCATGGTTTATCAGTCATGTCTCCCATGCTGACAGATATTGGATCCCTTGTTGTGACATCAGAAACTAAGCCAATTCTTGAAGTCAATCATTTTTGCTGGTACTGTGACATCATCATTGGTGAAGGTAGGATGCTATTCAAGGCTAGATTCATACCCACCTGGGACACATATTCAGAGAGCTCCATTATGTCTCTCTTCATATAGTCCAGTGAGGTATGTTTTACATCATTTACCCCCACATGGACTATGACCATGTCATACTAGTACTTGTGGTTTAAAGGCGTAAGTGCATAAGTCATCTGGTGGATCCTGGCTCCTAACAGACAGCTTATTGTGATCCTCTCCTTGTTAAGCCTGGTAAGGGGACATCAGTACATCTTGCAATACAATCCCCAGAAACTAGAATGTTTGACCGTGTGGTGTGTTGCCTTATGGGCTTGGAAGCAGGGCTACTATGATATTTATGTGTTGTGTGAGGCGCTGTCTTTTTTGAGTGTGTTCTGGGCCATTGAGAGATCCTTTTAGGAGGTCTTGGAGGTATGGTAGATTACGTGCAAGTATCTCTACATATGTGGGTCTATGTAGTTGTTCTTTAGTGTTGGTAGTGAGTGTTTTGGGTGTAACGCTGACAACCTGGTTTGCATTTTTAATGTGTGCATGTGAGAACTTTGCCTCCAATGACAATGTGTATCTCTCACATACTGTGTTTGTCTTCTAATTTGGCTTCCAGAAACCAACAAAGTGTAAAGACTTTGCAGCTTCTTTCTGTAGATGATTTAAAACTGCACAGCTCATCAGATGAGAAACTGAAAGCACAACTGCAAGTAGTCAATTTTTTGTTCAAATGATATAAGAATGTTTGGCCCTGATAAATGTACAAAAGCAACCTTTACAGCAGGAAAGCTGCAGCACCAAGAAAATATCAATCTGGGACAGGAATGTGATATAAAAGAAACTGAGCAAGAGGGAGTGTATAAATATTTGGGAATTGATGAAGGAACAACAATAAACCATGAACAAATGTGAATAAAACTCAGCAAGGAATACTTTAGAAGAGTTAAATTAATCCTGAAAACACCATTGACGTCTAGGAACAAAGTTCAAGCTATAAACCAATTTGCTTTTCCTGTCCTAACTTACACTTTTGGAGTGATTGACTGGCCCCAAAATGTGTTGGATAGATTAGATAGGAAAATGAGAAGGATGCTTCATGCTAACCAAATGATTTATAAAAATCAGTGCATACCAAGATTATATATTTCCCTCTTCCGAAGGAGGTATGGACCTCCTTGAAATTGATTACATGTTTAGATCTGCAATTGCGGGACTACATACATAACTGCTGATCTCACAAGACCCAAACATAGTGAAAGTTTTGAAACATGAGGAGAATAAAACTAAGATACCTTTCCTGTTTAGTCTAGAAGACAGATATCTGCGTCAAGCGGGAATTGGAAATCATACCATAAGTAGATAAAAATCAGGCAGCAACTGAATGTGCCAAAAAACAAAATAAAGAATATAAGGTGAAGGACCAGCTGAGAAGGCAAGAAATGTAGAAAATGTGTAAATATAGTTGCAAGTATAGAAAACTCCTGGAACTAACTCATGTTGATCAGGATCAAATGCAGGAATTGTTAAGGAGAGGTGAATTTAAACCAAAAGATGAAAGGTTAACATTAGCAGCCCAAGATAGCGGACGACGTACATGTTGGTTTACAAAGTCCATTGAACATGTGGGAGAAACAGACAAATGTAGATTTTGTAAAACAGAAATGGAAACAGTTGCACACCTTGTTGCTCATTGTGACATACTATTGGCAGAAGGACTGTATACTGAAAGGCATAATGATGTGGCAAGATTGTTAGACTGGGAATTGTGCAAACATTATAATACTGAAGTAGCTGAAAAACACTGGAAGTATGAGTCACAAAGCATCATAGAAAATGATGAAGGTTACATCACATGGGATCACCCATTACCAACAGTTCAAAAGATAGATGCAAGAAAACCAGATATAGTAGCCCATAAAAAAAAAAAAAAAAAAAGTAGCATTGATCATTGAAATTGCTACACACAGTGGCTACAGTATCTTGTTACAGAGAGATGCAATTTCATAAAATATCAAGATCTGCAGGCAGAAATGAGAGCAATGTGGGAAAAGATACCCAGACAGATGTAGGAGCAACATGTCATAAAAAAGAATCTACAATCTTATTTAGATATGCTACCGATACATGTAACTTTGAACGAATTGTAGACGGAGTCATTACTGGGCACATTATGGCTGACATCAAAGATTGAAACAATACTAATTTCATGAACTTTAATCATACTTTGACTTTGGAATGGGGTCCATTCCTGTCATGGTATTAGAAACCCAAAATATATGGAGAAATTAAAAAGGTAGAAATTGTGTTTGTCTATTCTAAAATTAAGTGGTTGTCAGTGAACATGAGGTAGTTACTTCACTGTCTCAGGATACCCATATTCACCAGGCCACAAACGGAGATGACAGAGATATGCCTATCCATTATACCAGATCCTTAGTATGGGAAGCAGTAGTGGAGAGTCACTTAAAAGGTCTAAGTGAGAGTGTTTAGTAGTGTCTGTGACTTGATTCTGTTTCAGTGTACTATATCTGATGACTGACATTGTAACAGTCAAATGAAGACATGTTCAGTGTACTCTTCTTCTTCTTCTTCTTTCAGCTGTTCCCGTTAGGGGTCGCCACAGCGGATCATCTGTTTCCATTTCTTCCTGTCCTCTGCATCTTGCTCTGTCACACCAACCACCTGCATGTCCTCTCTCACCACATCCATAAACCTTATCTTAGGCCTTCCTCTTTTCCTGTTACCTGGCAGCTTCATCCTTAGCATCTTTTTCCCAATATACTCAGCATCCTCCTCAGCACATGTCCAAACCAATGTAATCTTGCCTCTCTGGCTTTGTCTTCAAACCTTCCAACCTGGGCTGACCCTGTGATATACTTATTCCTAATCCTGTCCATCCTCTTCACACCCAATGCAAATCTTAACATCTTCAACTCTGCCGCGTCAAGCTCTGACTCCTGCCTTTTTGTCAATGCCACTGTTTCCAGCCCATATAACACAGCTGGCCTCAACTACCCTCTTGTAGACCTTCCCTTTCACTCTTACTGGTACTCGTTTGTCTACTACAACCCTATAATTGTTGCACCGTATGATGTTCCTAAATTGCATTAATAATTTAAGGCACAAATGTTTTACATGGACTGCTTTCTCCTTGTATTAATAATTGATGAGTGCTGATGCAAGGCTCAGGCATGCATCTGATGGCAAACTTTTTGTGCATGCATAATTATTTTTTGAGTCTTTGCCATAGGAAGAGAGCTGCCATTTCATCCCAGTCATCTCTGACCAGTGATGCTGCTCTCTATCAACCAACACCCAAAGAATTACCACAAAAATGTCAACCAACATCCAAAGAATTATCATAAAATGTCAACCAACACCCAAAGAATTACCGCAAAAATGTCAACCAACACCCAAAGAATTACCACAAAAATGTCAACCATTGCCCAAAGAGTTATCACAAAAATGTCAACCATCGCCAAAGAATTGTCACAAAAATATTAACCATTGCCAAAAGTATTACCACAAAAATGTTGACCATTTCCCAAAGAATTACCACAAAAATGGCAGCTGTAATTTACAAGAAACTTGTCATGCATATGTGTGTGAGGCACTTCTGTTTTAACTGACATCATTATTATTTTATGGGAGGTGAATACAGAGGGCAAGGCCATACAGACTGCACATGCTGGATGTGAAACCAAACATATTCAAGGCAATATTTAGACTTGACCATTAGTCAGATATGCCACTGCAGCTGTGTGAGTACATATTTTCAAGACGGTTTTAATTTGCTTTACATATTCAGCTAAATGTGTACTTAGCACTTATGTTTTTCTTTTTTTCTTTGCAAATGTACTTTAATTTCCATGGCATGCAACAAATGTTAATGCACAGGTTAAAACTGCATTTTCCAAGGCCAAGAATACAGCTTCCATGGGACCCAATAATATCCCTGGCTGTGTTCTACATGAACTACAAAGTGAATTGGCATCACATCTGTGTGCCCTGTTCAGTCACAGTATCACCTCAGGCTTTGTCCCTACCGAATGGTGCACTGCTACAGTAATCCCTCTCCATAAAGGGGGAGTGACTACAGACCCTGTGAATTATCACCCCATTAGCCTAACGAGTCTGATAAGCAAAGCTATGGAGTGCATCTTCATGGACCTGCTTAACAAAGACATAGGAAATCTCCAAACTCTAGACCCCACTCAATTTGGCTTTGTGAAAGGGAGATCATGCCTGCTCAACCTGGCTGACTTCTTTGAGTCAGTCACCAGGCCTGTGGATGAAGGTAAGGCAGTGCATTCAGCCTACCTAGATCTGGTCAAGGCCTTTGATACCATTCCTCACTCAGGAATTATTGATAAACTCACCAAACTAGGCATCAGCCCCTATATCACTAGGTGGGTTGCAAACTGGCTCACAAATAGAACACACAGTGTGAAAGTAGTGGACTGCAAGTCAGACTGCAAACCAGTCACGAGTGGAGTCCCACAGCGATTGGTCCTGGGTCTTCTCCTGTTTGGCATCTACTTCTCAGAAGTCCAGGCCAACGCAAAGGGACTCTGGCTGACCAAGTTTGCAGACAACTGCAAGCTAGGAGCCATTATTATCTCCCCAAGTGATGCAGACATCCTACAGAAAGGGCTCACTGAGACCAATGACTGGTGTCGAAACCATGGCCTTAAGCTTAACGCCAAAAAATGCATCACCATCCCCTTTGGTAAAAACTCAGTTCCCACTAATTACCACATTAATGGGAGGCCACTGAACACTAAAGGCATTATAAGAGATCTGGGGATGCAGGTTTACAACAACCTCTCCTTTGACCACCACATTGCCACTGTAGTCAAAAAGTCCTTCTATGTGGCACATCTCATTACCAAGGGTTTTGCATCCAGGAAGAAAGAGGTCATTTTGTCTCTCTACTCTTCCCTCATTAGACCAATCATCGAGTATAATGCCCAATTTGGCATGTGCCTCACTAGACACCTGCAACAGCTGGAGAGGCTACAGAAGTACCTCACAAAGAGGATCCTAAGCATTAAACACAAATCCTACACGGACAGACTCAAAAGACTCCAGCTATTCTCTGGCTCATATCATCTACTAAGAGGTGATTTCTGCTTGACTTACAAAGCCATGTCTGACCCAGCTCTGTTAGAAATGCTACATCTAAAGAAATCCCAATCCCTCTGCACCACACACTCCAGAGACCTCAACCTCATTATCACAATCAACAGAACATGCTGGAGGGACAGGTTCATAACCCAGAGACTGCCCACGCTTTGGAATAGACTTCATATACATGTCAAGCAGAGCACCTCACTGTCCCTCTTCAAAAGAAATCTTGATGAGTGGATGGATAATAGAAAGTTCACATCGGGGATCACTCCAGTGGCTCTACTTGATAGAGGCACTGGGAACTAATGTCGGGTGGCACGATGCCAGCGCACTTCTATGGGCTAGGCTTGTAAAGGAACCAGGGCCATTAGCCTAGTACACACCTATGAACCTATGTATGGTATTATTATTACTGAGTTCACCACTCTGGGAAAAACATAGGTAAAATTATCAAGGGTGCTATTGGCATTAATGAATTGTAAATTCAACATTACCACAATTAGTGCATGTCATAGCTCTCAATCTTTTACCAGAAGAAATCTGGACAAAACCAAAAATAATGGGGGGACAAAGCCCCAAAAATAGGGGAAAAATTTAAATATTGTTTTAGAAAGTTGCTAGAATTTGTCTCACCATGCATTTTCTGAAGGATATGACATCAGAAACTGAAATGCCTGTTATTATATAGTGAATTAAATCCTCACTGATTTACTACAAAAATAAAAAAAAACTACAACTTTTATGAAGAACAGACCAAAAATATGAGTAAAAGATCTGGACATTCTGCAAAAATATGGACAGTTGAAAATAATGGAAACCATTAGTTTTTTTCTATCCAAGCTCCATGGCAGCTTGATATGCTGCCGTGAAGCGGTGGACTCATTTTTCAGCAGGCATTAATTGTACATTAATACCCTGCTGGAGAACGTACATTCCCCAATCAGGGTGCTGATGTACATTTTGCCCATTCTCTAATATAGTGTAGATTATGGGGATTTAAACACTATACTTGTTATACCGTAACTGAGTGCAAACATCATTAACGCATTGAGCCATTAAGGAAGCGACAAGGAATGCAATTTTCTGACGTCACTAATGTCCAATAAGTGACATGCACTGACATCATAGTCATTTGTGTGACTGATGGTTAAGTCTTTAAGCATACATAATGTTTTTTTTTTGAGTTTTTGCCATAAGACAGGAATTATCACTCCCTAAGGGACATTCATAACCAGCGCCAATGCACGATGGCAAACATCATTCAGTGTATAAAGATGACATGGATGAATTAAATTTTAGGTAATTGCCAAATATGGGGGTTTCTACAGTTAAAATGAGTACACATTATCAGAATTTGAGGTAATAAGTACCTTCACAGGATTTGAACACTGCACCAATGGCATTACAATAGAATATTAGCATCATTAACATGGTGCACCAGATAAACAAATAAAAATCAGAAGGTCAGTTACAAGTGCAGTTCAATGTATTTCTGCAATGGACAATTAGGTTGCACTGCATTTATGCTGCCAGACTTTTGTTATTTTTTGTTAAACTTTACAATTATGATATTGGGGGATAGGTCAGATAAGATGATGAAAAGGAAGGTGAGGGTAAAACTACTTTTTGCAGGGCAGACTTACTCCTAACATTATTGTGAAGTATTAATCGTGTTACCTTTGTTCATGGAATATCATAAGGCATATCATGACACTACTCCAGTGTTTTGTAATGAGTATATATATGTATATATATATATATTTATATATATATATATATATATATATATATACTTAACTGTTAATGCACATTCACATTTCTGGGAATATCATTCACATTGTTAGGCTTATGAACAACATGTCAAGGATGTTTGCACATCCACCTCCCATAAATTGTAGATGACATGGCCAGTATGTGGATCAAAGTTCAGTCATATTTCCTAGTGTCAATGTAACTTAAACATATTTGTAAGAATTACTTGTCTGACACACCCTTTCAAAGACTGATTTTGGTGAGGTTGGATCCTCAACACATCACTGACATACTGAGGTTGGATCCTTAGAACATCACTGCCTGGCCAGTACAGATAATAAGGCACACTAGGAAGGCAATAGCTTGCAAAAGTTTTAATCCCTGTTCCTGTGTTGCTCGGGCGTGTGCACTTTATTGTGTGAAAACCAGCACAATGTTTACCTCCCACAGCTCATCATGCAAACTGAGTCATTCAGAAAGTGTAATGAGATCAGAGCTAATTAGCATATTCAATGTCCATGAGGGATTTGTGTATACCTTATAAGCATGATGTGGGGCGAGAATCTTCCATAATGCTATGGAAGATTGCGTTCTTCCCCTGGTTCTGCTGAGTCCAACTTATTTTAAGTTTTGCACCAGGACTAGGGAAGATACTTTCACAAAAATTGCAAGGTATGTCTTCTCTGCACGACTACTCATTTGTACTTTCACTCTAATCTGTTCAAGTCTTTGGAAATGTAATTGCTGGAGTCAGGGCAACACACCCATGTACAGACTTCTGTAGCAGTCTAACAGTCAATACAGTTAAGATGTTAATTTTCTGGAGAGGTGCACCTCTTGGCATGTGCGACTGCAATAGTGGGCAAGTGAACAAGTGTTTGTCACTGCTAGTTTTAGGTTTTGCTCCATTCCCTACATTGCTGCTGTGCTTATGAGGTTGTCTATTTTTAGGTGAACATTCCTGCATCTGTTATTCCTTTTTGCCTTTTGTTGGGTAGGGTGATGCATCAGGATATTACACTGCTGGCTATATTTGTACAGGTTACAACTATGTTAAGTGTTTGCATTGGCGTTTTTACTGTTGTTTGTACTTTTTATTGTGCGGATATGTTTGTGTTAGACTTGAGCATGCTGTTTACTGACATGTATTGATATATTATTATTCCATACCTATTAAAGTGTGTGTCCTACCAGTGCGGTAATCTGTGTTGTAATATCCATTTTTATTCCATCACAATGGGGATATAGCTCCTAAAACTGCTAAGGGCATATCCTCATTGAATCCTCCTTTTTCAGAGAATGAGGTGATGGTAGACACCTTCCATCTCCCTGGTAGATGGTTACTTGATACACACACCTCCAAAAAGCCCTTCCATGACTTTGTCAGGTGGCCAGTAGTTAAAGATATCAGTACTCTTGGTGGTCAGATCCATATATATATATATATATATATATATATATATATATATATATATATATATATATATATGCAATTGCCTAATACAGGGCCACTGATATGATTCATATGGCCAAGCACAGAGCAGAGGCTGTGACATAAGAACAGAGGGCTATTGGTGGTAGGCCATCTACCAAACCACCACTTACTGAGATTAAAGAGTTCCTATCATCAGTCAGAGGTGCAGAGAGCTCATCAGAGTTTCATGTTTCAAAGTATCACTGGATGTTGAGGCAGAGATGGACAGCCCCAGAGGATTACAACTGCTGATGCCCCAGGTATGCCCCAGGTATGCCATTCAGGTATGCCTTTCAAACATTTTTATATCCACCTTTGCAACTGAAGTCACATGTATGCTTACACTACCTGTCTCACCTATTGCATCTAGGGACATCCCACATTGAGGTGCAATGACCACCTGCACATTGTATGGGCATGCTTACAAGTATTAGTTATGTTCAGTAGTCAATGAAATTATAGTACTTGCCTGTGCAGTTGTGGTATTTATGCATAAGCGATATGGGTATTTTATACCTTTTTGGCGTATTCACAAAAGAAGCACTGTGTGGCACCAGCACTTTGGGCTTACCTCCTCCCAATGTTTGGGGATCCTTATCCTCTGATGATGAGGGCTGGGATGGACATGCACAGTCTGGGCCTGTAGGGTTATGTCAAACACAGGGAGTTTGCCCCCAACATCATCTCACCACACAATGAACACAGTCAGTATGCTAAGGTATACCCATGACAATGAACCATCTGAGAGTGGACAGCTTGATGGCAACATGGTTGCTCAGGGTATTGTGGTAGCCCCAGAAGCAACCATGGTAGAATCTTGCCCTAGCAATTGTGGGCAAGAGGTACCACACAAGGGTGTCAGTAGAGATGTTTAGAGAAGGTATGCTTACTGCCCTCTACCTGAGGTCAGTGTGTCAGTAGCAGCCACCCAACATATGTGCAGGACCATTGTGGAGGCACAAGCAAGTTCCACCAGGGCCTCAGAAAAGGTTGTGAGACTACTGAACGTTGTGCATGCTGACATGCAGGACTGCATGAACCATATGTGTGACTCCTTGGACAGGGTGAATGACACACTGGACCCAGCTGGGGGAGAGGCAATATCCACTAGCTCAGTCTGCTGATACATCATCAGATTTCAGCTAACATGACCATGGGATATACCAGATCCTACCCCAGCCATGTTAGCATTTCCACTGCTACATTGGTTTTGGATGTGTCTACACCCAGGTGATTTCATCCATGTGGTCATGGCCTTGTACATATTCAGGATGACAGCTCATCCAGCAGACACTGTTCAAGTGTGGGGAGCACTCTGACTCTCTGACGTCTGGCCAAGGTTGTAAAACTAACAGTGCAACTCCTAGCAAAGGCAGTTCTTGTAGATGGGAGTGTCCACATCAAAACTGATGCATGACTCAGACTGACCAATATGCTAAGGTGTAGTGTTTGCACAAATCCTGTTATTATATCCCTCCAAAGATATACACACACACACACACACACACACACACACACACACACACACACACACACACACACACACACACACACACCCCTCTATGGACATCCTCACAATAGGCACACAACTTGTATAGGGACACACTGGTCTTAAGTGTGCATACTTGCTACTACCTCAGCTTTCACACTCACACACTTCTCCTGTGAAAGGCATGCATTCCTGTAAGCCTCCCCGCCACACACACACACACACACACACACACACACACACACACACACACACACACACACACACACACACACACACACACACACACACACACACACACAAACATACATTGTGCAGATGATGATAACAATGCCCTGCCCTTTGTCCTGTGAGCTTGGCTTGTCTATGTCTGAAATATAGAATGGCCAGTCAATGCATGGGTAGGCAAAATCTGGTTTTCTTGTGGATACCTACTCATTTTCAATGCATCTTTACTCGGCTTAATTGCTGTAGTAGTAGATTGTAGGATAGCTTGCTCATCCATCTCTGCAAATGATGTTGAGAATGCCCTGCTCTCTGGAAGGGTCTCTGACTTGAGCTGCTTATGTCTGATGCACAGCGTGGCCAGGCAATGCATGTGTAAGCAAGGTATAGTTTTCCCATGTATAACTTCTCATCTTAATATGTCTTTACTCGGCTTTAGTTCTGTAGTAATAGTAGTAGTAGTCATAGTAAGAGATGGTGTAAGATAGCTTGCTCACCTACCTATGATGCTGAGAGTGGTCGGCACTCTGGAAAAATATCATTCTTGAGCTGTGCATGTTTGTTGCACAGAATGGCCAGGAAATGCAGGTGTAAGCACAGTCTGTTTTGTTTGTATACATCATTGTTAGTGTCTATATTTGCTGGGCATATCAGTTTATGCGTTGTCATATTCCTGTGTATGCATCATCATTTTTACTGTCTGCTTAATCTGTTTAGGTATTATAGTATTTGTTCAAGAAATCTCGATCATGTACCTATACAACTGCTCTTAAGAGCAGCCTAGCCTTGGGGTGCCTATGGATGATGCTTACAGTAGCCAGGCAATGCATGGGTAAGCACATTCTGGTTTGTTTGCATGCATCAATGTTACTGATCTCATACCAGTGTATGTGCAATTCGTGTCTCTTAGGTATTACCATAGCATACTGTGCCCCACCTCCATCTGTCATGGTCATCACTTGCTGCTGGCTCCTCCTCTGAATTCTCATAAGTGTTTGCTGATGATACCGGCTGTGCTAGTAACTGCAGTTCCTTCACTGGGCCACCCTGAAACAAAAGTTTCTAAGTATAATATTATATAAGATGGCACATACAGTCAGTATTTTAGGACAGGTGGCAGGATCATATTGCAGAGCACCTCCAGATGTGTCCAGGCAACAGAAGCATGACTTGAGCAGCCAAAAAACATGCTCTGTGATGTTTCTAGTTTATTCATGTGCTTGCTCAGTGGGGTTGTGTAGTTGTCCACTGGGGTCATGAGCCAAGCTTCTAGGGCATATCCAGCATTACCCATTAAATGTCCCTATGGGAAGTCACCTCTTGCAAACTTTTGGTAAAGATCACAGGTGTTTCACATATAGGAGTCATGAAGACAGCCTGGGAACTTCATACTCATTGTAGATGATAACTTCTGCATTACAGATCATCTGGCAAGGGATGGAATGATAACCTTTGTGGTTCATATGCCTCCTTTCCGGGTGTACCTCTCAACCTCTTAGAGCAAGAAATCTGTACAAAGCCATAGAAAATGGGGGAACAAAGGCCTAAACATACTTCCATTTTTTAAATATTGCTCTTAGAAACTTAGAAAGTTGATAGAATAACAGGTTTCACATTAACATGAATTTTCTAAAGGGTATGAAGTCTGAAAGTCAAATGCCTGTTATTATTTTCAGAATTCAATCCTCAATAATTAAATAGTGATTTGCCAGAAAACCAAAACTCTGTGAGGAACAATAAAATGTATAAGGCAAAAAATCTGGACATACTACGAAAATCTGAACAGTTGAGATGTATGCTCCCAGATCACCACATGAGGCCTTTATTTCCAAACTAGCAAACAGGAATGTATCAAACCTCTCACAAACAGAACTGTCTAAATAGGGCATTGTTTTTATTTCCCTTAAGAATATCATAACCATGTTTATATATCCTTCACCTAAGACCGAAAGGGCACTTGGAAATAGTGCCCCGGATCACAGGGGTGGAGCATGGGAAAATAAGTTGGAATACAGAGAATACACTGGGCAAATAAAAACTTGATGTCACCACACTCCCTGGGTTGAATGGATAATATGTCTGTATTGATGGTCCTTAAACTACAAGCAGCTAAGTTGTAAAGATGGTTATTAGTGCTTTTAAACAAATTAGTTTGTTCATTATATTTAATGACATTCATATTTATTTTATTTATTTATTTAACATTTGTTTACTGGGAATATCCGTCTTGGAACGAAGCCAATTTTCAGTGGAGGCCCGGGGAGAAACACTCCAGACTCGTATATTATTTTATTTTATATTTAGATGTAAATTTTGGATGAATTTTAAATATCAATGAATGTTGATTACAGGCTCATGTAACTTTAAGAAGGGAGGATACTTGAGGCTCCATTTTATACAAAAGAAACGTTTGTTCATATTGGTTTAGTTCTGATGAAGTTCTATTTTTTCAGGGATGAAAGCGCTTTAACTGTCTGAAATGCAGCATTGGAGATTTTTGTTTTTAAATGTTTTTTTTTTTTTTTTTTGTACAATAATTTTTTCTGGTTGCCTTATCTTGTCTTTCCTCAATATATCCCAGACCTGACTTGGTTGTGTGCTGTTTGTTGATGGTTACTAGTTTTTTCAGCATGCGCGCATGGTTTCTTGGTGTTACAGTGCTTCTTGAATTACACATACCCTATTCATCACTGCTTGTCATGTAAACCACTTAAAGTGATAAGCAAGCATTCATGAATCTTGACCATTATCTTCTAAGAGTTTGAACATGGATTCATCATATTTGTTTTTATAAATAACTACAAAACCCTGACCTTAATCCATTTTCATAAAGTATACTTGGTTGAACTCCCTTAATTCATTTAACACTCAATGTTCAATTTTGATGGTATAAAACTTATTAAAACAAGAGTTCTTTAATAAACTTCTAAATCTCCATTTTAAAATAAGCTTCAAAAGTGTGTGTTAACCAGTTGTGGCTAAACCAAATTTGTCTTCTTAATTGTACAAACATTATTGTTAAAAGTCTTAATGTCTTAAAAAAAGTGAGCTTAACTGAATTTCCTTATAAATATTTTAAGTCCAACAAATTTCTTAAGTTAGCATACTGCAATGGAACAAGTATGAGTAGCTTTAAAAGCACACCCATTTGTGTCTCATAAAATTGATAGGCAGTTAGGTTAAATAATTTAAAAGTCTATTTACTCACCTGGAACATTTCTACCAAACTTGTTGCCTTTGACCTCCTTTATAGGTTAGTCACATAAAGCAACACAAACAAACAGTGGTGTTTTTTCATACACAAGGTTAGACTGAAAAATGATGGACACATATATGCAGAGAGTGGAAAAATGCTGATGGGGAGGGCTAGACCATGCTCAAATCATGGAGCATGGTACACTAAGAATGCATTTACACAAGGCAGGAGTTTAGGTGGGCTGCTGGCTGCAGCTAGGCAGCCAAGGTAGACTTGAGGTCAACCTACTGAAAACTATTAGCAGCTGATGATCCCACACCAATAACGGTCAGGGTTTCCCAACCATCTAGTATCTCAGTGCTCTGGGCCTCCTATAAGTTCATAGATTCATAAATAAGTACTAGGCTAGCTGCCATTTTCAGACTATCCAATTTCTCTTTTTATGCTCAAACTAATCTATCCCATTTGGTTAGAGATTGGTCTTACCCATTCCATGGCCAATAATTATATATTACCCCTAATGAGAATAACTGGGATTACACCACAGGTAATTTCAGGGGACACGTGCATGGGATAAAGCATTTAGGAGCTGCCTCAGTCCATTAGTAGTATAGGACACAGTCCTAGGGTAAAATTTCTGTTTCCCATCCATAGATCCAAGTGATACTTAAATATGGACAGGGATGAACTTTGTTTTATGCAGATGGGCAGTCTGTTGCAGAGCAGTTGTATCATCTGTGACATACACCTCTGCATACAAACTGTTCTGTTGATGTTGCAGAAGAGGTTCAGATCCCTAGCCTTAGAATTCCTAATGCCTTTTGACTTGCTGATGTGAAGTAAATCCATCAGTATTGGGTCAAGGGATGCCTTGTATGCCAGACACAGGTCACCTCTTAGCATCTGTAGGATACCAAGCATAGTGACAGAGCTTTGAGTTGGTTTATGTAAGACATGTTGTTTAGGCATTGTATCCTTTTAGTAATGTATCTCTGTGGGTGTACCAGTTGTTGGATGTGTCTGGACAGACACATTCCAAAGGGGGCATTATATTCAATGATTGGGCAACTGAGGGCTGAGTAAAGGGGACAATTGTATCCCTAGATCTAGACACAATCCCTTTATTTATAAGCTGTGCAATACAGAAAGACTTTCTTACAACAATGGACACATGTTGGCCAAAAGTTAGGTCACTGTCCGCATAAGTTCCCAAATCCCAAACAACTGAGTAAGCTCTCAGGGGTGTATTGTTAATGTGGTAGTTCCCTGGGATAGATGATTTCCCAAAGGATACATCAATCCATTTTTGGTATTTAGTTTCAGTCCACGATTTTTGCACCAGATATTTATTTGGGACAAACTTTCCTGCAGGACGGCAAAGTCATTTGGGTATTCAATGACTGTTCCTAGCTTGCAGTCACCTGCAAACGTAGCCCGAGATCTTTGGTATTTGCTTTAACTTCAGAAACATAGATGCTAAACAGGAGAGGTCCCAACACAGAACCAGGGAGGATCCCATTGGTGACTGCTTTCTTTGTGAAGGTAACTTCTCTATTTTGCTTTCTCACTCCACTAAATCTGCTATTTGCTACATGAGGGAGCCAATGCACCCATGTCCTTGTCCCGCCTGATGCTACATCCCACAGCTGTAGCTGTGGCTAGTCCACAGGAGGTTGGGCATGGCTGACCACCTGATAGGAATCTTCATCCCTCCATGGTGAGATACCCATATTCCCAGAATCATACCTCCCAAGATCCACAAGATCCAGGTCAGCAGGCTATGCTGATAATGATGCTGGGACTTCTTGTTTTCATCAGTTAGATCTGCATAATGCAGACGCAATGAACATGTTACCATAAGCAAACTTTAGCAAGGGGAGTATGAAGGAGGCAGCTGCCCCAAACACATGCTGTTAGAAGGAGCAATTAGTATAGTAGTTGAAGTGTGGATTGGTCCCTACCAGCAGTCTCAGCAAACATTTATGCTTCCAAGATTACAAATTGTTGCTGCTTAAATGCGTGTCAGTCACAGTTCGTATGCTAGGAACTCTAGCAAGGAGCTAGTATAGCTATTGCATCTAGTAGAGCTAATATAGCTAGTATAGCTAGTATAGTTAGTATAGATAGTATAAATAGTATAGATAGTACATCTAGCATAGCTAGTATAGTTAGTACAGATAATATAGCTCTTTGGTACAGTTTAGCAAATGCGTTAGACACGTTTCAACAAAGCGCTATTATTTTGCAATAGCTCCATGTCTAGCCTGAATAACATCTTTTTTTCAGAGTCCGTTACCTGTAGCAAAGAGCAATCATTATGCCGACCAAAACAATACTTTGGTTTATTAAGCTAAAACTGAGATGTAAAATGTGTTTTCCATTTTGTCTGATGCATACAAATGGCAGAATTATTATTATTGTTATTTTTGTTATATACTTTATCTTTTTTTATCTTTTTTTTCTGTGTGTTAGAACCTCTTTTCAGGTTTAAATACAGCTCCCTTTTGAAATGTTGGTACTCAAAATGCCAACTGCTGACAAGCCTAAAAAAAAAAAAAAAAAAGACTGAAACCACAGGAGAAGAGTGAATGTTGAAAATCGGTCTTCTTTAAATTTCTTTTTGCAGTGGGGAATCCCCCTGCATCCCCTGAACTTATATATATCACTCTGAGATTCTGAGATGGCCATACCTGGGAGAAAAGGAACTATTCCAAGAAATGGCATCTCAGACTTGATATATACAAGATCTATCTTTCTGCCGTTTAGTATCTGCATTTCGGGACTTGCCCTAGTGGATCCCAACATTTCAAATGGTTACCTTAAATACACTTGATATAATTTATATGTAATAATCTGGAAATGATGGTGGCTTGGTGGTGTAATAATTAGCAATGCTCCCTCACAATGGGCAGGTGTCTTCCTTTATAAAAAATGTAAGTATTTGTTGCTGACTTCAGTTTTTGTTCTCATCCCACAGACAGGTTAGTGAGTATACTGCTGAAATTCCAAGTTGCTGCTAGGTGTGTGAAGGGCGCATGTATGTATATGTCTTACAATGGATTGGTATCTTGTCTAGGACTTTTCTTGCCCTAGATTCACTGATTGACAAAAAGAACCCCAATACAGATGAGAGAAATTATACTGGCAAAGAATAAACACATGAAAAAATATATCAGTTTTCTGATCTACAAGCCTTATCTGTTGAACTAAAGTTTTTTCTCAAAATTCTTTGATGGGTGTTAGTTTTGACAAAAGTGGGGCCTTAAAAGTACCCCATTTATTAATGCAAGAAACTTATTGCAGTGACTTGCCAGTCCAGGTATGTCCTTTTTCAGAATGCATCATTTCCTGATTTTGCAATAATGTGATAAAGGTATGTATGATTATGGGCAGTATGTGAGAGGAGAAAGCAAGATGATTTATGGAAAAGTATTGGTGATGAACATTCTACATATGGATAGTATCTGTATGGTGTGTAACAGAATACAGTCAGAAGTGTGACTGCTCCGATTCAGATACCAGGTGTGCCATTGTTTTCTCGTTTGGCCATTACCATGAATTTCTATGATATTCTCAGTGGTACAGAATACCTGCTGGTCCTAACTGGTGAATGTTCAACAGTTCATGCAGTAGAACTTCTCACCTCAACAGCATCAGATACAGTTTTCTGAATTTTTGACAAGCTGTTCTCAAATTCAGGAATACCAAAAGCTGTTAGATCAGCTATCGGTCAACTGGTTAATAGTTTCCGGTTCAAGTCATTTCACAATAATTTAGAATTAAGACACAGAAACTGTTATGGAGTCAGGAAAATGGAGCATGGAAAGGTTTATGGCCAGCATGGAAAAGTCTGTGCAAATTGCCAGTGGAAAAAAAGCTTTTAGCGTGTAGATGGGATATAGAAATGCAGTGCATTCCCTGAAAGTTATGACACCAGAGAGTCTGATGTCTAATTACACATATGAGAACGAGATTTCATCAGTAGCAAAGACAAAGACAACTCCTTGCAAAATGAGGGATAATTAGCAGGGAACCTGTTCTGATCATATATGATAAACAAAGGAGTGTAATCTTAGGACAAAACAGAGTGTAATCTTGGACAAGGGAAGCATTTTCTTATTTCCCATGAACTTAGGTAGCCATGGTTATCATGTCAAACAACAGCAATGCTGTGATGACTCAGTGTTCATTTTAAAACATTTTGGTAGGGATCAAGCAAAGTAAAATGTATGCAGACCCCACACGGCTACTATATAAAATAAAACAACTGTAATGGTCGGATCCTACTTTTAATGTTCTATTGTTTTATATATCAACCTTGTGCTTTTAGTTACTATATTTTGCCACCTTACACAAAGGGTTGCTGGCAATGGACCAGGAAAACTATAGATCTGAAAGTATGACCAGCCTCATCTGTACGGCTATCGAAAAGATCATGATGGAATTAATAAATAAGAACACGGGCAATCTACAAACTATTGACCTAAGCCAGTTCAAAGTTGTTAAGGCAGATCTTGACTACCTTATCTGGTTGATGTCTTTGAGAAGGGTACTGAAGCAATGGGTGAGGGCAGATCAGTACACACTGCATATGTAAACCTCACAATAGTATTCAACACCATCCCACACTTAGATATCATAGATGAACTATCCCAGCTAAATGTCAATTCCTATGTAACTCATTGGATAGCAGAATGGTTCACAGATAGAACACAGGAAGTTAGGTGGGCAGCTCTACCTCCTAAAAAAGACCTGTCATTCGCTGAGTATGCCAGGGTTCAGTCCGTGGCCCACTCCCCTTTAGTACTTACTTATCAGAGGTGAAAGCTACTGTTAAGGATTTATGGCTGACCAAGTTTGCAGATAACTGTAAACTTGGTGCCATCATAAACCTCTCAAAGGACTCCAAAATCTGATAAAGAGGTCCTTTCCCAAACCAATAGCTGGTGTCAAAACTATGGACTAAAAGTGAATGAAATATATAATAAGTACTCATTAGTAAGCAGTAAGTCTCCTGTAACTCACATTAACAACATACCCATGAAAACCAATCCAGTAGTTAGGGACGGGGAACCTATGAGGACCACAAACTAGCCTTCAATCACCACTTACCCGATATCATAAGAAAGTGATTTTTCATTGTACAGTTTATTACTAAGAGTATGGCATCCAGGTTCAGAGATGCAATCATTTCAGTGTATTCTACACTCATTGGGATGATCATTGTGTATAATGTCCCCTTTGGTATATACTTGTCCAAACAACTGACATTACTTGAACTCTCACAATGTTTTCTTAATAATAAAATCAAGGGTCTAAATCATGAAAACTATGTGGACCATCTCAAAGTCTTGTCCCTCTCTTCAGGGTCATGCAAGCTATGGATGGGGTGATTGCTGCCTCATGTACAGTCTCAAGAGACTCTATCCTGTCAGATCTACTGCACATTCACAAGTGCAATGGGGCATAAACATCTGCTCAAGAGATCTAAATCTTTTTTGTAACATAAATAGAACACGTTAGAGGGACAGATATGTATCACAGAGAATAATACTCCTTTGTAATCATCCACCTTTCAACATAAAGTGAAGTACTTCTGTTATACTATTCAAATATAATCTGGATGAACGGATGGGTAACTGCAAAAGTCCCATCATTTAGGACCTTTGTCCCTCATAGATAGGGACAACATGTAAATGTTCTGCTCATGTCTGGGATAGTCATAATTAAAAATATAAAGGCTAAAACTTCATTGGACTGTATGGCAGATCCTCATGGATAAATAGCCAATTATGTACCTGTGAATTTATAAACCAGTGCTGTTCACAAGCATTTGTTTGTTTTGAGAACTCAAATGGTATGTTATAACTCTGGTCAGGACTTTACCCCCAAACCAAACATAAGAAGTGATACATAGCCTACTTTTTAATAAATGTTGTTAAAATGTCTAGCTAACTTGAAAACCTGAACAAATATGGAATACATGGTGGTCTAGTATGTAATTAATGAAATACCTCATACTACATGTTTATGGTATAAGTTTCAGGATGAGTGGCAAAGCCATGTGTCAAAAACTGAGTTCCCTAATCCTAAATGAAAGGTATTTATTCATTGCACAAACCAAACTTTCATTTACCCACCCACCCCCTTTTTGGGGAAGGGGTTGAGCTACTGCTTTTTATTCATGTCAGTGGGCTGTGGTAATGTGATAATCATGTAAGCTGTTTACTGAAAAAATGTATTGATGTATTTGTGTATATATGTATATATAGCCATATCTATCTATATCTAGCTATATCTATCTATATATGTAGAGACAGATATGCACACACATAAAATGTTATCAGAATCAGCTTTGCCTGTGCTACACTATCCACATGCTGGTATGTCTGAAAATGTAGAAGAACTTAATATACATTCTTACATTGTCCGTTGGATTGCAAACCAAGGGTGTAGCTAGATAGGCATACTCTTTGTACTCTAATGAGTACAATTTTGTAAACATTACTAAGAGAAACCATGGCTTTCTTAGGCCATACAATGTCCACAACTGTCTAAATTAAGGCCTTCAATAAGAGTAACATAAATTCAATATATATATATTTAATAGTTTTATTGGGAAAGTGATGTAACCATTTATTAAGTACTGGGGGGGGGTAATATGTCAAATTTTAACTGCCAGATATGTTGGGTGCAGCAATAACAGCAAATGAGTACAAAATTAAATTGTCTGGCTACATTCCTGTTTCCAACTGGGTATCAGACAGATCCCAAGTAGTGAAATTTCTTGGTACTATCTCTGAACATAAAATTGTAACTTGTAGGGTACAGCAGGTACCAGTGCTGGGCCCTCTCCTATTTGGAATTTATTTTGTGGGCATCTAATCCTATATCTCTGAATTGTGCCTGACTAAGTTTGCTAATGACTAAAAGATCTGCACTGATATCCACTCATCCACTGATAATAAACTGCTCCAAAAAGGACTCAAATATAACACATACCTGGTTCACTGAAAACACTATCAATCTGAATGTAAAACTGTGCGGCATAATAACATTCAACAAAAGTGTTGTCATGTTATAAGTGCTACTCCTTTTCAAACAGATACAGCTATAAGACACATTGGTACTTTATATGGAAAACTCCCTCTCTCATTCGATCATCATGTTTCCACCATAGTCAGGAAATACTTCTGTCTGACCTATTTAAGTTCCAGTGGAATACATTTAAGATCCAAAAAATTAATTTTACCACTGTATTTTTCCCTTATCAGACCCATAATTGAATACCATGCTCCCTTTGTTATGCACAAATCCAAGTATATTGCTCAACTGAAAAGACCCCAATGGTTTTATACCAAAAAAAAAAAAATGAAAGGCCTTAAATTCTTCAACTACATTGATAGATTAACGGAATTTTCTACTCAGTAGCCTATCTGTTGCTCTGAGGTGATCTGTGTCTCGCTTTTTGAGTCATGAAAGATCAAATCCTAATTGACCTCCTATTTGCAAAGCCAGTGGCTCTACAAACACCCATACTAGGATCCCAAATTTACACCAAAAATAAACAAGATTCTCTGGATGAATAAGTTCCTAACTCAACGTATTTCCTGTCTGTGGAATAAGTTACTGATATAGATCAAGCAAAGTGCTACTTTGCCTGCCTTTAAAGCTAGTCTTGATGATTGGATGTGGAGACATGAATTTATACCACAGTATCATGTATGGCCCAGATTGATTTGGGAGGTGGGCATCATTAAGTACCAGTAAAGGATGGCAAGAACTTTTAAGTTTGTCTGCTTACAGATGTATATCGCTAGGAAAATACACGAGCCAAAGAATTAAGCACCTCAACGAAAATGGAAACAATCAGAAATAATACCACTTGAGGTGACACACACAGTCACAGCTGAAGAAAACCTTTTATAAAGAATGTGTGAGTGCTTTTGTGTCGGACTTGGAAGCTTCATCAGATATACTACAACCATTACTCACATTCCTTTAAATAAAACCTGTTAACTAATCATGGTGTGTTCCACCAGTCACAATGGTGATTAAATTATGCATTAAAATGACTTCTAAACATTCATGCTTTTTAACATATCAGGAGTTAATAAAAAAAAAAAAATATATATATATATATATATATATATATATATATATATATATATATATATATATATATAGATGCATATCAGTACACTGTTTAAGTTGACATAGCATGGATTTAAGCCAGTCTGAATGTTTAGTGGTATTATTTCTGATTGTATATTGCTAGACCTTTTATGGTCCCTGAAATCACTTTTCTAATACTATTCTTATGTTCCTATAATGTAATATGATGTTCTACAGCTGTTTCTGAACAGAGGGTTATGGGCAGGTTTCTACTCTAGATTTGAGGTGCTTTCCATGTTTTTTTTTTTTTTTTGCACTGTCATCTTTTTATAAATTTTAGTACTGAAGTGATAATATATTTAAATTTCATAGCTTTATACATTGATTATGTAGTTTAGCTAGATTTATCTATTTAGAACTGGGTCTGATTTTTCCAGTAATGCCACTTTTTTGTTTTGTTTTCATAGGTTCATAGGTGTTTACTAGGCTATTGACCACAAGGGCCTTTTTAAGCTTAGCCATGCATCCCAAATGTCTGACAAGTTCTAATACCTTGATAAGTGTAAGCATGGGCATGGGAGATGAACCATTTACAGGTGACCTGTGTCCATTAGAGACATAGGTGCCAAACCAGGGATGAATTTCCGGTTTCCCATCCAATTGTCCAAGTTGCACTTGAATTGGATTAGGGAGGAACTCTGCTTCACATGGAGGGGGAGCCTGTTCCATAGATGGGGTAGTCTCTGGGATACATACCTATCTCTCCAGCAGGTCCAATTTATATCACAGGCAAGGTTTAAGTCTTGAAAATGGGTAATTCTGGTGCTGTTTGTTTTGTGAATATGCAGGAGGTCTATCAGAGTGGGGTCTGGCAATGCCCTGTATGCCAGGCATAGATCTCCCCTCAAAAGTCTGTAGGAGACAGAATACAGAGATAGGGCCTTGAGGTGATCTGTATAGGACATATTACTTATGTCCTGTATTCTTTTAGTGAGTAATCTCTGTGGATGTTCCAGCTGTTGGATATGCCTGGTTAGGTACACACCAAAGGGGGCATTATACTCAGTGATAGGTCTGATGAATGCTGAATACAGTGGAACAATGACTTCCTTGGACTTAGATGCCATACCTTTGTTTATAATGCTGTTTGTTGAAGTCAGTGGCTGGGATTCAGAAACATAGTCTGCAGCTGCATACACTGCCTATGGCAGAAAGTTCAAATGTATGTGATCATGAAAAAAGTGACTCAGAGGCAGATAAGGAGACCTTATTATCAGCTAAACTGCATTTCCCTGAATTGCTCTTTATTAATTACATGCACTTTCTAATGGTAATTTCCTAAGATAGCCATGCATCACTGACGCCTCCATGCACTCTCTGTCACACACACACACACACACACACACACACACACACACACACACACACACACACACACACACACACACACACATACACACGTGCACACACACACACACACACAGATATCTGCTCGGCCATGGTAATTAATATGCCCATCTATGTTAATTTATGCAGCCAAGTGATTCACTGAATTGTTCACCAATGTGAAGTGTAGCTGCAGGTATGTCTAGGGATACCTCTCAACCTGCAGACTTCAGAAATGGGCAAAGGTTATTGTAAAGTAGGTACACTGATTTCAAACAATCTAGACATTTAATTAGCATAATATTTGCATATCAAATAGCAATTCCCTCCCACTTCCTGTAGAATTGTGTGATATCACCACTCAAAACTGCAAGCTTAAAAAAGTGACTTACCAATTAATAAGCTGCTTAAGAAAGAAGGCAAGTTGTAAATAACAAAATGACATTGTTTGTTAACCTGGGACATTCTGCAGTGGAGATAGTTTATTACTTATTTATATTTTGGTATTTGCATTCAACGTTTTATAACTGAGACAGCTAGAGTGACATGATGTGAAATGTCATAGTGGAAGACAGAAAAATACATTGCCAGCATCTATTCAGAGCACATTATACTGGAGATATGGCTAGTTAAAGATGTGTTACATTTCCAAATCCCATATCTTAGTAAATAAGCACCCAGAAAG
>NC_056738.1:103005147-103032647 GCF_019279795.1 Protopterus annectens | reverse complement strand
CTATATTTTGTAGTTGAGGCCAGAAAAAAGTGATTTGTGGCCATTCAAAAATATCTGTACCCATGTTTCTAAAACATAGCTTAGAATGTGAAGAATTGGGTGAGACTGTTAGATAAACCAAAGAAAGTCTATATATGGTTTGAAGCAAATTCTGTAAACATTTTCATGCAAAGGATGTCAAGCATGGAGTGTGCATTGTTTTACGGTTGTGAGAAGAATTGTTAGTGTGAACCTGATATCTCTAATTTTGATTCCAGTAATTACCATATGTTGCCAAAATGTACTATATGGTAGAATTCCAATGGCTATTTAATATTTTATAGATAGATAGATAGATAGATAGATAGATAGATAGATAGATAGATAGATATCTGAGACAAAGTTTTAAGAGTATTGGTTTGGAGAACTACCCGTTCACAAATATATGCAAATTATGGGATTTTTTCCCCAGGAACTCTTAGAAATTGATTGTAGCTTTGGGTTCTAAGGTGCCACCTTGAGTCCTCATTCCTCAGAACACATCCTTTGTGCCAAATTGCACAAACTGCTTTCTCAACAGCATAAAGGATTAGTGTATGACATAAATTCAAACAAATGTTTTGGAAAGGGTGAATCCCTCCACATCTCTTTATCTAGTATCCTCATTCTGAGATGGCTACTAATGGGATAAAGAGCAATATTATTGCTCATTGCTCTTTCTCCATGATGCTGAGTGGAGAGAATAAAACACTTAAGCTAAACTGTATTGCTACAATGTGCTGGAAACAAACAAACATGAACACAAATATTGTCATGCGTCCCAGTTTGAGCAGATGAGAAATGAAGAATCCACCTTTGATTACATATCTGTGTTTGTAGAAAGTTACAAAGTTGTTGGATTTACGAAAGGAGGGCTGAGTCACAAGCATGAACAAATGGACTTAGCCTGGCATGCCTAGATTCCATCCCTCAGAAACAACTGGCCAATTAGGTGCAAGTAGAGTAGCCAATCAGTGAGATCTGGGGGAAGCAAAAAAAAAAACCTGTTGAATATATACATGCTGGGCTTATTAGACTTCATGTTTTCATAAATTTGATCATTGGTCACTGTACAGCATCCTTGTGGTCATTTTTTTTAATACATGTCATGCCCATCCAAACACTGCGATAAAACCTTATGTAAAGATAATAGGTGCATTGGTAAGTCTTATTGTTTCAAAGCAAGTATTGAGATTTGAGATGATCATTTCTAACTGTACCTACAATCACTCTAAAATACCTTGGTGAAGCATGTAGAAGGTTTGGAGAATCAGAAATTGTAGGTATGAAATTAGTTAATATTTCTGAAAATTGATTTGTCTATCCTGTAGATTGAATACTGAAATCTTTGGACAACATGCATACAAATATCTTTCCTAACTGTGGGATAATTTTTGTTTTGTCAAGTATGAGGTATTTCAAAAGAGTCTCTAACTCATATTTTTTTCATGCCAAGAAAGTCATATCCCTCATTTTGCACGTGTCTACTATTGTGGTTTACATTCAGGCAGGTCTAGAGTTATTGCATTAAAATACTTGTTTCCAATCTCTAGTTCATCTGGGCAATTTCAAGTGTTACTTTATAAAGAATATATACAGTTTGGGCTTAATAATTGTCATTTTTTTTTCAAACAATTTCTCTCTGCAGTTTTGACAATTAAGTTCTGTGTGAGTTTCCTTACTTTAGCAGAAAGGGGATGAAAATATTTTCCTAAATATTTCAGTGTTTGTTCATATACAAGTATAGATATAATTGTTTCTTCCTTCTTTTGCTGATTATAATTCAAGCAGTATAGATTTATTTTGATTAACCTCACGAGAGGGATAAAATCTAATGGAGTGTCACTAATTTTAAATGAATGCTTTTGTTGAGGAAAAACAATAAAATATTATTTTTGTACACTGTTGTTTTTCTCCTCCAGGTTGGCAGCTTTATCAAATTCATTGATTGTGCTGTGTATTCCTTTAATAGTAGAAATGTATGGCAGAAAAGGAATACCTGACTCAGATGTTCTTCAAAGTGTTTCTTCCACCTCTGAACAATGCCACCCTTATTAAGAATAGCCTGTGTAATATCCATTTCTTTAACCTGACAATATAATTTACACTGGTAGACACCTACAATTCATTGGGTTGCCTCCATAACAAGTGTCAATCACCCTTCCAATCTTGATCTAGTACAGCAAACGCATTAGTTTATTCACAGACCTGTTCACTTAATGGCAGACCCTGTCACAGAAAGAAAGTCACAGCACTTGATCTGTGACAAGAAGCTTAGGGGTCTATATTAGATGATCGAACTTTCAAAAGTTCGACCATCATATGGTTGACATCATATGATCGAACTTTTGAAAGTTCGAACATTGTAATGGAGATATCCGTACAGCACGGAATGGGAAGATTTCCCTTTTCTGCACTGTAGGGCTATCTCGGAGCTGGTATATTTAAAGAGCGGGGGGTGTAGGGGCAGCTTCCCACTGCTGAAAACGTTCAGGTAGGTTATTTGTGTAGTTTATTTTTTTTTTTATAAGATGTTCAAACTTTTAAAAGTTCAATCATATGGTGTCAACCATATGACAGTCGAAGTTTTGAAAGTTCGATCATCTAATATAGACCCGAAGCTTAGACTAAGCAGCAAGAAAGCCTGAGGAATTTAAGTAAATCCAAACCTTTCATGATATTATTTTTATTAAACCATAACTTAAAAAACAGCATGGTCAAATGGTAATTATTCAGTAGACTATAAAATGCCCTCCACGGTTAAGTCTTTGTCCCCTTATCAAGTTTTAACATACTTATTTTAAGTGCTCAAGTACATTTAAATGAAGTGTTGTTTACTTTTATTCTTATCAGTGATAGTACATTGTCCAAAGTTTTTTGTAGCAGGTAAGTAACAAAATGATGGGGAAAATTCATACAGAAGCGATAATAATGTACATCTCATAAATAAGAGATGTTTAAAAACTAATATAACATCAATTATCATTTGAAAATCTGTCATATCAAGTGTTTCACAGTGGTCAACAGCTCATAGGAAGAAGATAGTCTATTGCAATTATAGTATGATTAGGTAATATAGTGTATCTGAATGAATAAATAAATGAATTTTGAAAGAAAATGGAGGAGATATCTCTTTTTAAGCCTTCTTTCTTCTTTCTTTTGTCTTACTTTTCTCCTTTCTTTTTATATCTCTACTTCATCTTAACCCTTGACCTTAATCTTTTTTCGGAACTTAAACCAAAAGCTACCTGATATGTATCAGCAGTTTCTGTTTCCTGTGGGACTAGGATAAATTAGATGTATTGTTCAAACGTGTTAGTTCATTTCATTCTTTGTGACATGGATTGCTTTGCAAATTCCTTTACTCGAGCACATTTACAAAAGGAAGGCACCCAGTCCATTTGTTCTTAAGGGAGAGCTACTATTTCTCGTAACCTCTGAATAGCCTCCTCTAAGATATTACAGACTTTTTTAAATCATACATGTTTTGAAAATCTTAACAAGAAACCAGGCAAAAGAATAATAAAACATTGAACACTAACAATTGACAATTATAACAATAAAATGCAGCTATTAAATTGAAGCTCAGGATGTATTTAGGTGATTCCTTTTGTGTAAGCAAATTATATTATAGTTCTACAGTAGTACAGGATATAAAGGAGAAAGCCCCCTTTCTTGTAATTAATGCCACATAAACATTCTTCTCATTTGAATTTAATTTCTGCTGCAAAAATGTTATCCCAGTTTATATTAGTGTAGGTCTACCAGTGCCTAGCCTTGGGATATTTCCTGAAGATATGTGCATAGGCTGCTTCCTGTTAGTTACATTTCCATGAGAAATAATCCTTTGTTTTCTTTAAACAGTTTTTGGTAGTCAAGTACCACCTTTATAGTGTCCTGTATTGCTGATTACACAAAACAGGTCATCTCTGTATGTAAGTATCACTATTCCTGAGTTCTCTATCTGGTTTGTAATTTTTTAACCTTTTCTGCTCCCTTTCTGTTCCATAAATACACATATAAAGTTAACCCCTTCCTTCCTTAACTGTTAGCCACTTTTGCTATGGGGCCTGGTTTTAATCTTTTTCACTGTTTAAATGAACGTATGCCGGTGTTAAGGGTGTGTACATGTATCAGTGCTGCATGATGAGCCCACATTTTATTTGCATGTCTTGCAATATTTTAATTTCAGAATGGCATGAGTGTGTGTTGTCTTCATCTGCTAATGTCTGATTCCAGTTTTCCATTCATGCATCCTGCCAAATTATTATATCCTTCTACAATATGAAACTTTTAAACTCACTTTATTATGTCTCCATATTGGTAATAGAAAACAGTTTCTGCAGATTAAACTCTCTTCTTAATTATCCCTTTTTTGTATCAGACAAGATCTCTGATGTCATTGCCAAATCTTTTTTATTATTATTCAGGAAGATGTTGAACCACTCATTTGTATAGCCTTAGCTAACCCTAATGCAGTGGTCTGTATTAAATAACAGACCACACGTTGGTAGATGTGGCAGCCCCACCCACTCATACCTAGCTGTTGTACAAGCAGCTTGCCTAAGAATACATTTCCTTTCCTGCAGAGTAATCAACTGTTGATTCTATTGCAGTTTTGTTTGTTCATATGGGAATGGTGGATTTCTGAGGACACATAATGCTGATGGGAGGATGAGTTTTAATTGCATTAGCTTTACTATTGAACAATATATGTTTGGACACAACTTTTGTAATGAATTTTGTATCTTGTCTTTTAATATTCTAAGATTGTTTCAACTTGACTTGAATTAAATGACAGAATTCCAGACCCAGATAAGTCAGAAAAACGCCCTTTCTAATTTATCCACAAGTCCTTGCATATTACTTTTTACCAGTTTTGCCAAAATACATTTGCTTTCACTGCACTCCAATTTGCTAAAATTTTTAAATAGCTATATAAATGGATTAATAACGTCATCTATCTGTTAACTCATTTATTTATCCGCAAATATTAAAAGAACACTTTTTGCATTGCTTTGTGTCTAAAAGTATTTCAATAGGAACCTGTAATTTTAACTAATGTCCCTATCACAAGAATGAAAAGCCCTGCTTTGTACTATTATATATGTGCACTTCTGATATCTTTCAATTTACCAGAGCATTAAATTTATATAACATTTTAAGCCATGCTATAAATTCTGGTCACATATTTAATTTTCCATTTACCAAAACATACATTCCCATTTAAACAAATCAAATGTTTTTATTATGTTAAATAACACGAGGTCTGCTTCTGTACTTCTTCTCTGATTTTTAAAAATAAAAGTTGCAGCTACACACCAATTGACTCTTATCTGTGCTCTCTTCAGGAAGTTCCTTGTCCTACATCTGTAGCAGAATATATTCTAATTCTTTGGTAAGTTTTTTCACAATCATTTTATGATTTTAAATAGATTAACAAGATTGTGCAGTAATTTGATAGGTTTGGTGGGTCCCTTTTTTCCTTTTGGAATCAATAAAATTCTCACTTCCATATTTTGTGGATACTGTTTATGCTTCTTTATGCTGTTAATGCTTTAACGTCTGTTTCTTGTCCCCACGTATAAAACTGTAGAAACTCTATATAGTCTGGTGACTTTGTTGACATGTATGTGTTTTATTTATATCCTTTGTTTTTCTTCTTTGCCCCTGTCAAAAATATATTGGGAGCTATTCTCTGCTCTAGATCCGAGACCATTTCCTATTCTTCTGCTTGTCTATGCATTGCCTTATATGCAGAGTATAACTCTGTATAGTGTGTGTGTGTGTGTTTCTTTCAGCTTTTCCCGGTTAGGGGTCGCCACAGTAGAACTTTGGTCCGCTAATGATTGGTAGTTGATTTTTACGTGCTGAGTTACCAGCCCTGATGCACAACCTTCAACGAAGGTACGCCCATTCACGCATGTCTCCACGCAGAAGACGCTCTAGCTGAGAATAGAACCGGACAGCGTCTTTACTGTGAGGCAAAAATGCTACGTATAACTCTGTATAGTACTGCTTAAAATGCTCATAGACCTTTTTCCTCTGTCTGGGAGATAAAGAGGACCTCAGCGTCTGCCTTTAGGGCTTGTTCTTTCATTATTAAACATCTGATCATGAAATAATCTCTTTTTGAAACTTAGAAGGCTATTTTTCCTTTTTTGGTACACTACTGTTATGTTTTTTTTCATTGTTTCTCCCTTCTGCTGTCATAATATGAACACTTATCACTATTTCAATTCCATCCCACCATTCTGCCCCAATTGTGTTATACTTGGAAGATTAGTTTACTACTTATTTTACTGGCTCACAGATAGGATGCAGATAATTAAAATAGAATAAGTTACCTGCACAAAGAGACCAGTCACCAGTGGAGGCCCCCAGGATTCTGTGTGCTGGGAAATGTCCTGTTTGGCATCTACTTATCTGAAATAAAGACCAATACCAAAGGGCTCTGGCTGACTACGTTTGCAGATGACTGTAAGCTAGGAGCAGTCACTGAATCTCCAAATGACTTAGCCATCCTGCAGGAAGGTTTGTCTCAAATAAATAACTGGTGTCAAAATTATGGTCTGAAACTAAATGCCAAAAAAATACATTACTGAGTCCTTTGGGAAGTCATCTACCACAAGGAACTACCATACTGACAATTCTCCCTAAGAGTAGACCCAGTTTTTCAGGATTTGGGAACTTATGTAGACAGCGACTCCATTTAAAATTGCACATCTTATAAACAAAGGCATTTTGTCTAAATCTAGAGATATCATTGTCCACCTTTATTCAACCCTCATTAGGTCAATAAGTGAATATAATGCCCCTTTGGCATGTATCTATCCAGACATATGCAACAACTGGAATGCTCACAGAGATACCTTACTAAAGGGATACAAGCCCTAAACAACATGTCCTACATAGACCAAATCAAAGCCCTGTCACTATACTCGGTATCCTACAGACTGCTAAGAGATGACCTGTGTCTAGCATACAGGGTATCCTCCAACCCATTACTGGTGGATTTACTGCAATCAACAGGTCAAATGGCATCAGAAATTTCAGTCTAGGGATCTAAACCTCATCTGCAACATCAACAGAATGGTTTGGAGGGACAGTTATATTTCGAAGAGCATATCACTGCTGTGAAACAGGCTCCCCATCCACATAAAACAAAGCTCGTCCCTGTCCATTTTCAAACCCAGCTTAGATCTTTGGATGGGAAACAGAAAATTCACCCTAGAGTGCCCCCTGTGCTACTAATGGACAGAGGCATCTCCTAAATGTTTTATCACATGCATGTGTCCCCTCAAAATATCTATGGTATGATCCCAATTATTCTCATTAGGGGTAATTTATAATTATCAACTATGGATGGGGGTAAGACCAATCTATGACCAAATGGGATAGGCTATTTTGAGCACAAAAAGGGAAACTGGATAGGCTTAAAATGGCCCACAAGGGCAGCTAGCCTAGTACTTACCTATGAATCTGTGAACCTATGGCGTAGAGAAGCTGGTAGTCAAAAAGTGCATAGTATGTGTTAGACACAGGGAATATGTCCACTGTATCCATTTAGCAGACCATAGACACAGTTTGCATGGCTGCAGATACCCAGGTGACTCACACATCAACAGGAAGATAGGTGACTGGGGACACTGTCATTCAGGGAAGTGTGCTGACCCCTAGTAGATGGATCTAAGAATCTGCCCCAGCACCCATGTGTAGAGTGGTCAACACAGTGAAGGTTGCTCACTGGAGACATTTTTACCACTCTCCCCTGAGGTTGGAGTGTAGGTGACTGCAACACATCATATGTGCAGGGCCATCATGGAAGCACAGGCTAATACCACTGCAGCCATGGCTGAGATAGTGAGAGTGATAGAGGGTGTGTATGATATCTTATAGGAGTGCATGGCCTGACTGTATGATTGTTTGGCTAGACTGATTCACACACTGGAATATGCAGTGCTCCTCTCAGGCTTTCCTGCCAGGAATGATGAGCTATCCACAAAACTAGTCAACCGCTACATCCACTGGTGGTAGCCATTGTGACCATGGATTGCAAAGATGCCCCTCCCACAGTGACAGAACTTCTATGGCTACATCTCTTGTGAATGTATCTACATCTGGTCCTAGTGGTCGTGACAGTCATGACAGTGGCAAGTCGCAGACATCACTCATATTCATAAAGCATATTAGCATCTAGCCAAGGTTGAGGTATATCAAATACAACTTCTAGTAAAGTCAGTTGTCATGGGTGGATGCCTGCACAGGATGCTGAAACCTTTGCCATGCATGCCCAGCACCTGTCCACTATATCAAGCCTCCGTGTTGCAACTACTGTTGATGCTGTGTCCCAGCAGATCCACACTCTCACCACCACAGACCCCAGTAAATCACACACTTCCACTGACACTGGCCCTTCACAAAGAGTTTTTGTGGTAACTCCCCCCTCAGCCCCCACAATAATGACAGGACAAGACACAGATGCATGTTTCACTGTCATAGTCCTCAACACTCACACATTTCTCTGTGAATGACATTCACCCTTGTGCTCACTTCCCCCTGTGCAAATGATTGGGTACAGTTGTATCCATGGCCTGTTTGATTTTGTGGAATTTTTATGGTCGCCAAGAGCCAGGGTTCAGGTGCATAACAGCATCACCAGCAAGATGCCCCTGGAGGAATTTACCTCTCATCAACTATTGGTGCAGGTCACAAGTGTGCCATATGTGGGAGGTGTAATAGCTGCCTGAGTGGCCAGCACACACATTGTAGAACATACCCTGTGCATTACAGACCACCTCCCAGTTGATGGAATGATACTATTTGCAGTTCACTTACCTCCTTCCCCATTCACCAGGTGAGGCTTTTATGTCAATGCGGGTACAGTCTACAGCCTCCAGTAACTCAGGAAAATAGGCTACATCATAGAACTCCAACATGAGTTAGCTCTGTCCATTGGCGTAAGTGAAACCACACATACTCCCCCACATGCTGAAGCATGGCATTGAGAAACATAAGGAATATTCTCAAGCAGATGCCTGAGATAACCCCACTGTATCCCCAGTAAGTCACTAAAAGTTCCCTCTAGCTAATGTACATAAAGCCACACATCCCTTAGTGTCCACTGGCATAGATACTCCATGACTGTTATAGGGCTGCAGATGAGGCCAACACATGTCCACTATTTCTTGTATAGTGTCGTATCTACAAGGTACTGGTGCACAATGTTGATGTTATGGAGACTATGAAATATTAAGCATGGTCAAGTGACCGAGTACCTCCAGGGGGCAACATTGCCTACCACCAAGTGCAGTGTGGCAATAAGGTCCTCTTGCAGATGCACATTTACTAACACATCAGCAACTCCTAACATTGTTTAGTAGTTAAAACTGTTCAAGTATGCTGATATATACAGATCCACCAGAAGCCACTCTAAAAAAATGCCACAATTTATTCCAATATTGCATACAAAACTTGGTTAAGCGCTTTCATCCACACATCCGTGTACTCCTTCAGAACAGATCAAAGAAACCATTAGGTTCCTTAAATATCTGCAAATTTGGCACCAAAATTACCAGTACCCTTAAAAACAACAAATTTAAAGACATATTAACCTGGAATACTACAATACATTCAATGCACTTGTCAATATTATAAAAAATACAAATGTAGTAAATCCATCATCTTAACTACAAGCAAAATATAATAATGAATAAATCTCAATATATACTTTAAAAGTCATTATTTGTAAAAATTCATCAATATGTCCCCTAGTAAATATCCCCTAATATATACATATATCTGTGCAACAATTATCATGTTAAAAACACGTACCCATGTTCATCATAAATGCAAGAAAAATATAATAAATTCAGCTATAAACATTCTTTAAAAATTGTGAATTTTACACTAAGTCTTAAGTTGTAATATAGGCTTAATTGTTATACAATCATTTAACTCTGGATCATTAGATGCATCTGTTAATAACTGCCATTTCACTTCCCTCTGTCCTAAAATAGCCTTATAGTTGCCTCCTACTTGTTCTATTATAGCAAATTTAAAAGTATGTGACTCACCAAGTCCTTCTACATGTCTATATAAGGCATTATTTTTGTCCTTCCGCCTAATACTGTAAAGATGGCCATAAATTCTTTTTTTAAAACATCTCTCAGTTTTTCCTATGTAGAAGCAAGGACAAATCATGCACTTATCTAAGTATATGATGTTTTTGGAGTTGCAATTCCCTTGTCTAAAAATGATCTTAGTGTTGTTAATATTGTCCAGTGTAACTCCTTCCACTTCCCATATTGAGCTATATGGGATACAACTCCCGCATCGTCTCGTTCTGTTGTTCTGCTTACTAATTCCTCTACTCATACTTCCTCTTTCTAACAGAGACTTCAAGTTAGACCCATCTTATAAACAAATACTGGTTGATCCCCAATTATGTCACTGATTCCTTTGTCGGCCATAAACACATTCCAATTTTTAGAGAGAATTTTTTTGATGGCTTGAGCTTGGGGGTTGTATTCCAAAATGCAAGCCCTTTTGTATTGAAATTCATTGTTTGGTGTATAATCACTACCCTTGTTAAATTCAGTCCCTAATATAGGGGGCATTTTTTGCCCCATTCACCTATCACATAACTACTAACATCCTCCAACATATGCACTGGGTAACCCCTAGTCTTAAACAAGGACTTGATGAAATCAATTTCTTTTAACATGTCCTGATAGCTTGATGTCATTCTTATCATCCTTATACACTGTCCCTTGAAAATGTTTTTTAACATTTTCCTGGGATGGTTGCTTGTAAATTCCAAGTAACTGTTGGAGAACATATTTTTCTTGTAAATCTGTGAATTAAACCCATTTGAGGTATTAGATAGAAAGGTGTCTAAATAATCTATACCATCTAAACTCCAAGAATAAGTAAATTTTAAGTAACTACTAGTACCCTTCAAAAATTGTATAAAATCATCTATGATATCACTTGGACCATCCCATAATATAAGGACATCGTCCAAAAATCTTGTATAATCTCTGATATATTTATAGTAGTCACTTTCCAATAGATGTGAAGTTTCCCAATCTAACATAACCAGGTTGGTGAAAGTAGGGGTACAAGCTGCCCCCATAGCTACCCCCCTGGTTTGTCTATAAAACTCTCCTTCAAAAGATATGTAATTGTGGTAAAGTATAATGGACATTAGTTCCATTAACAAGCTAACTTGATCCCAGTTCAACTCCGAGTACTGCCTTACACTATTGCAAAAAGCTTCCAAACCTTGGTCTTTTGGAATACATGAAAATAGGTCAATTACATCTACTGTAATATAGATCAATCCTTCCTTCCAAACCTCTGGGGTAAGATGGCTTAAAAACACCCAGGAATCTTTTATCAAGTGTGGAATTTTGGTATAAATATGCTTTAGCTATTTGTCAATAGCAGTACCCAGTGGGAAAGTTTTGGACAAGCTGCCAGAAACAATGGGACGGAATGGTGGGTCAATGATATTTTTGTGGACCTTGGGTATACCCACAATAGTAGCCATTAAAGGATATTCTACTATTAAAAAGTTGTACGCATCAGGGGCGATAAGAATGACATCAAGCTATCAGGACATGTTATAAGAAATCGATTTCATCAAGTCCTTGTTTAAGACTAGGGGTTACCCAGTGCATATGTTGGAGGATGTTAGTAGCTATGTGATAGGTGAATGGGGCAAAAAATACCCCCTATATTAGGGACTGAATTTAACAAGGGTAATGATTATACACCAAACAATGAATTTCAATACAAAAGGGCTTGCATTTTGAAATACAACTCCAAGCTCAAGCCATCAAAAAATTCTCTCTAAAAATTGGAATGTGTTTATGGCCGACAAAGGAATCAGTGACATAATTGGGGATCAACAAGTATCTGTTTATAAGATGGGTCGTAACTTGAAGTCTCTGTTAGAAAAAGGAAGTATGAGTAGAGGAATTAGTAAGCAGAGCAACAGCACGAGACAATGCGGGAGTTGTAACCTGTGTAGCTCGATATGGGAAGTGGAATGAGTTACACTGGACAATATTAACAACACTAAGATAATTTTAGACAAGAGAATTGCAACTTCAAAAACATCATATACCTAGCTAAGTGCATGATTTGTCCTTGCTTCTACATAGGAAAAACTAAGAGATGTTTTAAAAAAAAGAATTTATGACCATCTTTACAGTATTAGGCGGAAGGACAAAAATAATGCCTTATATAGACATGTAGAAGGACTTGGTGAGTCACATACTTTTAAATTTGCTATAGTAGAACAAGTAACCATTGGGTCATGAGGAGGCAACTATAAGGCTATTTTAGGACAGAGGGAAGTGAAATGGCAGTTATTAACAGATGCTTCTAATGAACCAGAGTTAAATGACTGTATAACAATTAAGCCTATATTACAACTTAAGACTTAGTGTAAAATTCATAATTTTTAAAGAACGTTTATAGTTAAATTTATTATATTTTTCTTGCATTTATGATGAACATGGGTACGTGTTTTTAACATGATAATTGTTGCACAGATGTATGTATATATTAGGGGATATTTACTAGGGGACATATTTTTGAATTTTTTACAAATAATGACTTTTAAAGTATATTGAGGTTTATTCATTATTATATTTTGCTTGTAGTTAAGATGATGGATTTGCTACATTTGTATTTTTTATAATATTGACAAGTGCATTGAATGTATTGTAGTATTCTAGGTTAATGTGTCATTAAATGTGTTGTTTTTAAGGATACTGGTAATTTTGGCACCAAATTTGTACATATTTAAGGAACCTAATGATTTCTTTGATCTGTTCTGAAGAAGTCCACGGATGTGTGGATGAAAGCACTTAACTAAGTTTTGTATGCAATACTGGAATAAATTGTGGCATTTTTTTAGAGCAGCTTCTGGTGGATCTGTATATATCAGCGTACTCAGAAGTGAAATTGTAAAACAAGAAGAAGGAGCTGCTTTATGAGAGGGATATGAAACAACTACCTGAGCTGAAGATAAACAGTAACAGAAATGGTTTGCAGCATGTTGCAACATTTGTATGAGAAGCGAAAAGTAACAAAATTAGATTGCAGGGTTAAGCAAAGAAATTACATTTTGCCAAATATCCTACAGTGCTTTTTCTTGACATTCATGTAAAGCGTCTTTCTTTTATGGAGTACAAAGATGTTTTCATTTTGTGGTGGTCTGAAGGACTGAGAGTTTATTTCTATTTATTTATTTATTATTTTTTGGAAACTTACCTCGGTAATAGCGCTTTCAACTATTTCACGTTTGGCCATAAGAATGCTGATGTCTCCTGTGATCCATGGGAGAAAATATGACCTAATTGTACTACCTACTGGGAGCCAGAAAGACAGACAGTTAAGCAGGGAAAGGAAAGCATTGGTAAATAATTCTATATAAGCTGAATGTGATGCAGGCAGTATGAAGGAATGAGTTAGGGAGGGTTATTTTTTTTTCATCTTACAATGAAATAATAACACTTTTAGATATGGATTGCTGTGATGATAAATATATCCAGTCTGTCAGCAGTCAGGAAAATAATTAATATCAGGCAAATTATTATTTAGTTACTGAACTACAAATGCGGGCTGTGAGTAGTTTGTGTAGTTAACAAAATTGCTACCACTAAACAGTACAGTAATACTTTAACACTAATTAATTAACATGCAAACAAGTCAAGAGTGAATCTTAAGGTATCTCCTGCATCATACAAATCTGTAAAAGACCATATGGGCAACTGTCTTAATCAGAAATTTGGTAAACTTGATTATTTAAGAGCAGTTTTTCCCACACTAGTTCTGTGACATGTAACTGTAGTTGCTAAAATAACATTTTCAAAAGAAGTATTTGTGTAGATGACAATAACACAGTCTTATTCTTTTTTCCCAGAGAGGTATATGGTGATTGATTAAAGGCAGGCTGGTGTGAAATTAATGTGTCTGTGGGAATGTTTGAAGTCAAATAATTTATCCATGCAGTTCAATTGCTATTCAAAGCATTTGTTGCATAGAAACAAACTTAAGGAGGCCTGCTGGCAGGCTACCCACAGTCGGACAGAATTCCAAAGTCTAGGTCCGGCATCGGTTGCTGTCACCTCTTCCCTGACGTCAGTGCGCCACGGGTATAAAAGATGCAGCCGATGCCATTTTCTTCAGTCTTTCTTGCCGAGCGGTGCCTGAAGCAAAAGCAGTTCCCAAGTGCCGGTCGGCCGACTCCTGAGATTTTCAAATATGAATTTCAGAACCAAAGTCTTCATTAAAGCTAAGTACCCGTAGAAACTTTTCTTGCTCCAGACCGATGTCTGAAAAAGTTAACAATTGTATTTCTTGTGGGAAGCAAATACCTCATAAGGATTTTCACTCTTACTGTATTCCTTGTCTAGGCTCTGATCACAATGTTGCTAGCTGTTGGTTTTGTGCTAGATTTAACCAACGCACTATCAAGCATCAGTTCGATTTTGCATTTCATTACTTTGGCCGAAGATTTAATTATATAATGCCAGCGGAACAGCCAACAACCGGAGTTTACAAAAAACGCAAGGACAAGGATAGGCATCCGAGGACCAAAACCGATGATGAAGCCTCTTCTAGGCCAGTCGTCGGTTCAACGGTTCTCAGTGAGGCGGCAGCCCCTGGCACCCGCTATCTCAGAGCCACAGGCCGCTACCGACTCCCACATGGAGCCGACTGGGCCTCTAGAAACTCAAGGTATTGGACACTGGGAAATCAATCCCTCAGATGAGTCCAGAGCCGCTGAGCAGGCATCGGCTTCTGAGGGTGTCTTCAGACCGACACAACTATATGTTAAGCCATCTTCAGCTTCAAAGACAAAGACTAAAGCAGCTCTAAAGACAAAAAAACAAGTACAGCATTCTCCTAGTCAGACTTCCATGCCTAAACAACAGATGCTCAAAATGGCCGAAGACCTAATTACCTTGATCAGGGGTTCCCATCCCCCTCCTGATAAGAGGCCTAGGCAAGAGACAGAGTATGAATCTTCTGATCAAGTTTCTATTTCCTCTGATTCCTCTTCTGAACAGGATTACTCCATTCTTCCCTATGAGGATTCTGATGCTGAATAATCCATTCCTTCAGCCTCTCCTCCTGAGGACTATTCTTTTGGGGAAACACTGCATACCATGAGGGAGCATTTCCACTGGGAGAGCCAAGATTATTCTGAAAGAAGTAAAGTTTCAGAGACTTCCTGCTTCTTCCTCAGCACATACCCCTTGCTATTCCACCTGTTCTAGACATTGTAGATGATGTATTTTCAGAGTCCGGACTGTCCCCTGACTCTTTACCCCCTGCACCTGCTAAGCCAGACAGATACTACAGGATCCCAGACTCTCATAAATGTCTATAGAAAAACCCTGCTGCTGACCCAGAAACTATATCTTAGGGTCCCAAGGGGGTTAAAGCTTCCACTGCAAAAAACCTGTCCCCTCTGATAGGGATTCTAGGGCTCTAGACAGATGGGGGGAAAAGGTTTACACTTCTGCTACCCTGGCTGTTAGGGCTTTAAATTGTCAATTTCATATGCTTAAATATCAGCAATATTTAATGTCACTACTTAAACAGAAAATGTTGACATATACTGAATGTTCAGAGAACAAGGAATTGCAGGATTTATTGCATGCAACTGAACAATTTATTTTTATTTTATTTTATTTTATTTTACATTTGTTGACCGGGCTAGTCCAACTGGATATATTTCCATTTTCAGCAGAGGCCCGGGGAGAAAAGCTCCACATTTAAACAAAAGGAAATACATTTTAAGCACAAATATCATAATACACATTATTACCTATTTCTAAACAAGAATAGTAAGAGTATGAGCAGGGAAAGAGAAATGAAAGAAAGTTATCAAAAGAAAGAAAAGGAAGTTGACTTTCTAGGGAATAAGTAACATCATGATGAACATACTAACATGTTTTCATACCAGGAAGAGAGAGTAAAGATCAAGGAAAGAGAAGCAGCAAAAGTGAGAGAGCAAAATAAGGAGACAAATACTTGTTTGAAAGAGATTTGTAGCCATAAGGAGGAAAGATGAAGAGGAGGAGTTTAAAGAGGTAGAGAAAGAAAGGTGAAGAGAGGAAGCAGGATGGAGAGTAAAGTATGGAGAGAAAGATGGATTAGATGAAGCAAATAACTTTAGTCAGGATTAGAGCAGGGACACATCCAGTGGCTTTTAAGGTAAATTCTGAGTTTTTGTTTAAACAGAACAGTAGATGCAATGGAAGTAAGTTCAATAGGCAGTTGATTCCAGTGTTTTCCAATAGTATTAGAGAAAAGGGAGTCACCTGCTAGGTTATTGGATTTGGTTAAGGTAACTAGCAGCTTACTTGATGAACGGAGGGAATTCAGATTAGAGTAGGGGGTTATGAGGTTGGAGAGTATAGGTGTGTTGTGAGGTTGGGAAGTGGGAAAGCATACTTTGCAGGGCCGCTGTTACAGGTTCTGTTATTAGAAGGTATGCTTGGTTAAAAGACCAAAACTGCCTGATCATGTTAAAGCAAAATTATTAGATGCACCATTACAGCATGATACTTTGTTTGGTACTAAAGCTGAAGAGGTGTTGAAAAAAATGGAGGATAAAGCAAAATCCATGCAGACAGTCAAGGATTTCTTACAGGTACAGCCACCCAGGTTTAGCAGGAACTGGCCTTCTAAAAATTGGTCCTTTCCAGTCTCAGACAGACCACAAAGAGGCAGATACAGGCGTCCCAGAGGCAGATCTCAGCCCCAAGGCTCATACAGGCCTAAACAATGGGGTGCTCCTACCTCCAAAAGCGGAGAAGACAAATCTCAGCCTTACAGGAATCAGTCCCAATGACTTTCCTCTACCAGTTCCAAATAGTTTTCTTTTGACAGCCCCCTTAGGGGGAAAACTAGCACTTTTTTTATCAAATTGGCAAATAGTTACCCAAGACAAATGGGTCTTGAACATAGTGTCCCAAGGTTACAGGTTCCATTTTCACACTCTACCAAAGTCAAAGGGCATGCCAGACCTGCCACACAATCAATGGGCAGAGGCACAAAAACAAATTACAGCCCTCATGGACATGAGGGCCATTCAGCAAGTACCACAACAAGAGCAGGGGCAAGGATTTTACTCCAGACTTTTCTTAGTACCCAGGAAGGACAAAACCTGGAGACCAATTCTGGACCTGTCTATACTAAATACGTTTCTGGAAGTTCCAAAATTCAAGATGTTGACTCTTCAGCAGCTACTGCCCATGCTGGGCAAGAGGGCTTGGCTCGTAACTTTGGACCTAAAAGAGGCATACCTGCATGTCCCAATCAGACAATCGTGCAGAAGATACCACAGATTCATAGCTGGCTCAATGCATTACCAATTCTCTGCACTGCCCTTTGGCTTATCTACTGCACCCAGGATCTTTACAAAATGCCTGGCACCAGTAATCATGTTTTGCAGACAAAAAGGAATTCAAATATATCCCTACTTGGACGACTGCCTAATTCAAGCAGAGAACAAAGACATTCTTCTAAAGCATCTGGCATTTGTAAAAAGATTACTCATTGGCCTAGGGTACACAGTAAACGAAAAGAAATCAAAATTAGTGCCCTCTCAAGAGATAATATTCCTGGGTGCAAGCTTAAATACAACTGCCCAGATGGCTTATCTCATGCCAGACAAACAAAAACAACTGACTACTTACTTCAAGTAATTGGCAACAAAAACCCACCTATCTGCAAGGAAAATCCTTCAGGCCTTGGGTTTCATGGCATCCTGCATTCTACTAATTCCATAAGCCAGACTGCATATGAGGAAACTAAAAAAAGTGTTTAGACTTAGCGTTGCCACAGCCTGGAGACAGTAATTGCACTCATTCCCTGCCTACAACAGGAGTTTCGATGGTGGGCAGTAGCCTGTCACCACAACAAGGGTCTGCCATTCAGTTTACCCACAGCCAGACAGACACTGACAACGGATGCATCAGATTATGCCTGGGGGGCCCATATGGCAGGAAAATGTATTCAGGGCACATGGCCTGCAAACCAGAGGCATCTCCACATCAATCAAAAAGAGATGCTAGCTGTTCAAAATGCTCTGACAGCTTTCAAGGACCTGCTTCATCCAGGACAGTTACTGATAAAGACAGACAACACTATGGTCATGTGGTACATCAACAAGCAGGGAGGTACACATTCCTACCCCCTCTGCAGACAAGCAATGACCTTATGGGACACAGCATTGGCTTTACAAGTTCATCTGCAAGCACAATTCCTGCCAGGAAAAACAAATACTCTGGCAAACAAACTAAGCAGAAACCTCATGGATCCCCACGAACAGAAACTGGATCCACAAGTCTTCAGCATGATAATAAGGAAATGGGGATGCCCAGACATAGATCTGTTTGCCTCCCCTCACAACTGTCAATTGCAGAGATTTTGCACAAGGATTTACCACCAGCAAGCATGGAAAGTGGATGCCCTATCATTCAGCTGGAACAATCTAACAGTATATACTTTCCCCCACTGCCTCTCCTTCCCAGAGTACTTCTAAAGGTCAGACAAGAGAAGCCAAAAATTATTCTGATTGCACCAGACTGGCCACGCCAGCACTGGTACCCAATCCTAAAGAGTTGTCTCAAGGTCCAGCATGGATATTGCCTCACACTTCTCACTTGCTGACCCAACAAAACAATCAGATCCTGCACAGCCAACTCAGGACCTTAAATCTGGCAGCATGGCGGATAATGTAGCCATTCAGAACACTCCTCTTTCAAAAGCTGTCATGGATGTTATCTTGGAGGCCAGGAGGCCCAGTACAAAAAAATCTTATGCAGAAAAATGGAAGAGATTCTGTGTTTGGAACCAGGAACAAGGCATTGACACCTCTGTACCAAATATCCCTCAGATTTTGCAATACCTGACTGAGATGCTGAACAAAGGCCTTTCTTTCTCATCAATTAAGATTCATGCCTCTGCCATTTCTGCACATTACAATACAAAACCACCTATCTTTTCTCATCCTTTAATAAGGCAGTACCTCAGAGGGGCCAAAAACATTAGGCCTCCAAGGAGAGCACCAATTCCAGCCTGGGACCTCAATTATGTTTTGGAAAAACTCACACTACCTCCTTTTGAGCCAGCATCAACAGCAGATATTAAATTCTTATCCTGGAAAACAGCTCTGCTCCTAGCCATAACCTCTGCAAGGTGAGTCTCGGAGTTACAAGCACTCATGGCTATGGAACCTTTCATCATTTTTCATCCAGACAGGGTTTCTCTGAGGACAAACCCTACATTTATGCCTAAGGTGGTGTCCAGTGTGGCCCTCAACCAAACATTCACATGCCTACCTTTTACCCAAATCCACAGAACAAGGGTGAGAAAATTCTGCATTCTTTGGACATGCGCAGGCAGTTACACTTCTACTTGGACAGAACAAAAGCTTTCAGAAAGACTGAGCAACTTTTGGTGTCATATGCTGCAGGATCACAAGGAAAGGCTATCTCAAAACAGACTATTTCTAAATGGATAGGCCATTGCATCTGTTTCTGCTATTCTCAACATGACAAATCAGTGCCTAAGGGCATTAGGCCTCATTCCACCAGAGCAGCAGCCACTTCAGCAGCCTTCCTCAGAGGAGTACCAACCAAAGAAATCTTAGAGGCTGCAACTTGGAGTTCGGTGCACACTTTTACAAAGCACTACCACTTGCCTCTCTACTCTAAGTCCAGAGCAGGCTTCGCCACTGCAGTTCTGCAGGGTCTCATAGCCTCTCCTAATCCTATTTAGCCCAGCCACCCCTCCTCAGCTTTGCGATTCTACCCAAGAGTAATGACTGCAACAGTGAAACACGATGAACATAGTACAGTTGTGTACCTACCATAAATGTAGATGTTCGAGTGTATTCACTGTTGCAGTCCAGGTTACCCACCCACCATCCCCCTTTTCTTTGCTGGGACTTATCTGCACTTCTTTATCCTATACAAACTTTTTGGTGTATTTGCTTGTAGATGAAGGAAATGTTATTTTTATGCTTGCGTTTCTTATTGGTATATTTTACTGCCTACCTATTTGGGGCACCTGACATCTGGGGCAAGAAAAACTGAAGAAAATGGCGTTGGCTGTATCTTTTTTACCCCTGGCGCACTGATGTCAGGGAAGAGGTGACAGCAACCGACGCTGGACCTAGACTTTGGAATTCTGGCTGACTGCGGGTAGCCTGCCAGCAGGATAACCCAAGAGTAATGACTGCAACAGTGAATACACTCGAACATCTACATTTATGGTAGGTACACAACTGTACTTTATAAGTACAGTACTGACTTACCAGGCAACTCCAGGCTCAGTGGTTGAGAGACACCAACCTCCACAATATCGGCTAAGGCTTGTGAATGTGGTTCTGCAGGTGTCCCCAGGTTTGGCCAGTAGCTCCTTGGTATGTGTGAGTGGGGGCTGGGTTAGTGGTCCACCACCTGTTGCACCTTGTTCTCTGGCGATTGCATTCGCACACTGTTTCACCCATCTAATGAGGTCTGTGCAGTGTCTGTGCACCTGCTGGTATGTGCGGTTGTGGCCACCAGCATGATTAACCCTCCTGCGAAGTTCCATCCACAGGGCATCCCGCTGCTGTGCATCTTGTGGCACATGGCTGAACAGGATATTGTGATTGTCGAGTAGGTATGGGATGAGGGCCACATCTTCTAAGCGGGTAAAAGGGCGTAGCCTTGCATGCAGCATACCTGGAAGACATAATGATGGAGACAGGTCACAGTAACTCACAGAGACATACAGAGCTACAGCTGAACATAGATGTGTATCACATTTACTAAGTTTAAATAGTTGTATTTCCAAACCTACATGACACTGACATGTTTGTGTCACACACGTGTGACACTCAATGTTGAGTGGATATTATCACCATATATGTGTGTGTGTCACCTGATTACATTGCTTATACTCCATGTGGATGCTGTCTTGATGCGGGCATGTCTGTTTGCCTGTACTGATATTCCTACCTATCAGCACATGGCTGGATGTGTCCACATTAATGCAGTCGACCTTGATGCTGTGTATATGTCACATATAAGGACTTACACTGCCTTAACAGACATGACCTGTGACCCTACAGACTTGCTCACATAGGTTTTACATGTATGTGTTCTGCCATATACATCTACACGGCACTGTACAGCAATTCAACATCCTGCCATGTATCACCTGTGTTGCACATGTGATACACATGTGACACTGGCTAGCCAGATGGTATTTGCAGGGATAGATATCAACTATAGCATGTACAGTCAAAGTCATGCCACATTACTGCTCCACAAGGTTAATGTTACATTTACCATGCGGTCATCACACCATGTCTGAGAGGGGAACGATGTGCAGCTTTGACGGACAGGAATGCATAGTATGGCAGGACTATGTAAAGTGTATGGGACAAGGATCTGTCCAGCATGTGGAAGGTGGATGTCCATGAAGTATGTGTTCAAGATCAGGATGAGTACGTGTAGCATGTCCAATATCACTGGGTTGGACATGGATTTATTCAGCGTATGCATCATGCTACATAGTGGAGATGGGGAATGGGAAGGCTGGTGTAGGCCATCTACACCTGGCCAATACCCCTTAAAGGAAATATGTGATCTGATATGGGTCACTTGAGTGTTGTGTATGGCTGGACAATGATCTCTAAATTCATGGATGGCACCCTATCATGATTAGGGTTACCACATATGAATACCTGACAGGTGTGGTGATGTAGCTATCACAGGAAAGACAACTGCCCAGCTGTATCCCTTACACACAAGTGTTCATTATGTTGATTGCTGCCTAGGTGGTAGTTCATGGGTACAAGGTTATTAACATAGGGGTGAAAATGCAATATGTAGCTGTCAGATTGTGGCCATATGTCACACACACCTCACCCGCAAAGCCCCTTCTGTATGTTGTCCACAACACTCCTGAGTCAGATATTGCTCCTAGGTCATAGCCATTCACATACTTCAATAGGCAGATGCCTTCTGTTTGTCTGTGAGGTATAGACTACAATGAGGGGGAATAGAATTCATCAACCCTGACATACTGTAGCTGCCACTAGTGTGATGAGCATGTATTATTCAGACACCTTCTGTAGTGTTGGTTCTGCCAGCAGTCCTGTTGCAAAACACTCCTGTGACATAGGAATGTACATCTAGTATACCGAGTGTAGGTGGTACACAGTATGGGTGATGATGTCCTATGTCCTGGCAAGGTTATGATATGCAGTCTGACATCAACCTTACTGTCATCTACATCTGTACTGCTGACATCAATTAATTGATCAAGGTTCATGGCCTTCCAGACCAGACTCAGCAGGGTAGTAGTGCAGTACTTCCCATTATCAATTGTGTCTCCCCTTTTGTGGGTTGTGATACCTGTTGGTGTGCACCATTCAGTGTGTACACAACCTGACATGGAGCTATGTTTTACATGATGTGTATGTGAAGAGCATCTTGTTTTGCCATATGTGTATGATACAACCTTTGATGTGGGCAGGTCCCATGCAGCCTGAGTGCAGCTTGTACCTGCATAGTTGTGAGTACAGAAGCCCTGTGGTGTACATGGATATATGCTTGTGTACCTGTTGGGGGGAGTGGGCCATGTGTTTATGTTATCCAAGACCCTATCTGGATTATTTATTCATGCACAGCACTTGTTCAGAACTTGTAAGCATTACTTAAGCTAATAATTACTATAGCACTCAATCTTCCTCATTACCTAGAGGTAAGGGTAAACAGGTTTTGTACATACTTTTCTCACTTGCTTAGAGTAAAATAGCTTTTGTACTCACTTTCCTCACTTATCTAGGTGAAAGCAGTTCTATATTTAGGCATGTCCAAGAGTCAACTTCCAGTGTTCTCACCTGTCTATCTGATGAATCTGGACATCTTGAGGCAATGTACACATTGCCTCATGTACACAGACAAGCCTCTCCGCCTACCACCCAACACTGCAACCTGTGAGAGATGCACTCATCTAGCCAAACTGGAGGTAAAGGTCTCTCCAACAAAGCCTGACCCTGACAGTCATGTGGTGAAGGTAAACATTCGCACCACACCACATTCATCACATAGTCTCACTGAATCTACCCCACCACGAACTGGGAAAACTATTCGTGTACCAACACATTAGCTCAACGCTTTCGGGAATTCATAAACACCAATTCCCTGAATCAACATATCCACACACCCACCAGGGGCAACAATATCCTAGACCTAGGCATTACCAACATGAGTGACCGGTGCTCCACACATGAAGTCAACTCCTCGTTGGTCCAATCCGACCATGAGATGAACACCATTGATATCCACATCCCGCCCCCACCCCCCATTAAGGGAACCACAGTATAATATGTCTACAAAGCCAACTACATGCTTCTTAAGACAGACGTGGTGAACGCCATGACACCCATGCAGATGGACAATACTGTTACAACTGCTGAATCCTACACAAATGCACTCTATAAGCACTTTTTTTTATTTATTTTATTTATTTAACATTTGTTGACCGGGAATGTCCAACTAGGTTCACAGAGCCTGTTTTCAGCGGAGGCCCAGGGAGAAATGCTCCAGATGCATGTCTTTGGAATGTGGGAGGAAACCGGAGTACCCGGAGGAAACCCACGCGAACACAGGGAGAACTTGCAAACTCCACACAGAAGGCACCCCAGCCGAGAATCGAACTGGAGAACCTCTTGCTGTGAGGTGACAATGTTAACCGCTGCACCACTGTGCCGCCCAATCAAGTGCATGGCTTGTGATATCCCAAACAGAACCAAGACGCTATACTCCTAATTAAGGAAACCAATCTGGTGGTCCCCTGCCATAAACAAACTGTACTACAGAAAGACACTGTTGCAAACGAGAGTACAATCCCATGCGGGGAGGAGCTCCCTGGCCAGCGTCAGTAAGAAGGTGATATCCCTTATAAGATCCTCCAAAGCTAGCTACAAAAACTAAAACGCCACTAATTCCAACAACAACCACAAAGCATTCTATAGCTATGTCACATATCTCGATGTCAACAATCAGATCTGCTCTGAGTTACAGCACAAAGACACGAACATTACAGAAACAACTGATATTGGCAACATCCTGGCAGATAGGTTCAGTGCTACCTTTCCCCCCTCCCTGTTAAAGCTGCACACTCTAAAGCCAATATCACAGCATCCATGGGACCGGATAACATCCCAGGCTGAGTTTTACACGAACTTCAGAACATACTGTCTCCCCACCTATGCACCATGTTCAATAATAGCCTCACATCGTGCATAGTGCCCCCTGAATGGTGCACAGCAACAGTTATCCCACTCCCACTCCACAAAGGTTGCGCCACAACTGACCAAGGGACCTATTTCCCTATAGGCCTGACTAGCCTGGTCTGCAAGGCTATGGTGCATATTATGGATCTCAGTCACAGAGACATTGGGTACCTCCAAACCTTTGACCCCTCCCAGTTTGGCATTGTTAAGGGCAGACCATGCCTCCTAAACCTGGTGGACTTGTTAGAGACAGTTACCAAGGCATTAGATGAGGGTAAGGAGGTCCACACAGCCTATCTAGATCTCTCATAGGCTTTCAACACCATTCCTCCTTCTGGTATTATCAACATACTCATCCACCTGAACATTAACCCTTACGTCATGTGATGGTTTGCAAAGTGGCTCACAGACAGAACATACACAGTGGGAGTTGCATACCCTAGGTTCGACTGTATACCAGTTACAAGTGGCATCCCCAAGGGCATAGTCCTAGGACCCCTCATGTTTGGTATATACGTCTCTGATGTACAGACAAGCACAGGAGGACTTTGGCTGAAAAGGTTTGCAGATGACTGAAAACTAGGGGACATAATTGTTTCCCCAGCTGTTACAGACACCCTCTGGAAGGGTCACACTGAGATGGATACCTGGTGTTAATATCATTGCATCAAGCTGAATGCCTAACAGTGCATAGTCATCCCCTTTGGATATAACTAATCACCAGTGGACTACCACATAGGTGCTAGTCCCCAACATACAGAAAAGGTAATAAGGGATCTGGGAACCCCAGGAGATAGCAATCTCTCCTTTGATACCCATAATGACAAGGTGGTTAGAATATCCTTCTACATGGCCCCCCTAATCTCTAATGGGTTCGCATCCAGATCAAAGGAGGCCATTGTGACTCTACTCATGACATATTAGACCCATTAAAGGATACAACACCCCATTTGGGATATACCTTACAAGACAACTGCAACAGCTTGGAAGACCGCACCAGTACCACACCAAGAGGATTACTGACCTCAAACAGATGACCTATGCAGCCCAACCTAAGAAATTGCCCTCCGTTGCATACCGCATACTCACAGGTGAACTCTGCTTGACATATAAGGCCCATGTCCAACCCTGTATTGCTGGATATGCTCCACCTAAACAGAGGCCCCTGAGAGCCACATGCTCTAGGGATATACACCTAACCACAATGATGAGTAGGATGTGCTGGATGGATAGATTCCTGACCCGGACACTCCCCATGCTTTTGAACATGATTCCAATGTACATCAGGCAGGGCCCCTCACTAGCACTCTTCAAAGGAAACCTTGACGTGTGGATGAGAGACAGACATATATCCTGGGGATCACTGCTGTGGCTCTGCTGGACAGAGGCACAGGGAACTAATGGCTCTGCCATTCAGAGGCACAGGGAACCAACCTATGGGGGTGGCGAAAGCCAACACACTCTAGCTAGGCTTATAAATACCCTTGGTAAGACAGCCTAGTACCTACCTTTGCACATATTACATGTCTTATGTGCATGGATCATTAACTAGCTCTCCCATTTTACTTTGCTATCATGCTGATTAACTGTTGGGTGACTAAAAGACATATGTATCCTGTTATTGTGTATTGTAAATGCCAATAGACATAACTAATGTTTGCCTAACATTACAGTAATGCTATGTAGCTTGTAATACATATCTGCCTACAATAATGTACATTACACAGTTATTGGCACAATATCCCACAATGCAAATCATAATTGCACAGTGGCTCAACCTTCGACATGTTATTCTCAGTAATACACCCATACATATGGTTACAGTTACAATATAACAACATATACTATCCCCTGTTATAGCACATACTTGTTGGACCTGCCCTGCCACTGACATCGGCTGGTGAGGAGTATTTCTGTTCAAAGCCCTTATACAGCATCCCTTGTAGTGTATGCAGTGTTTGCCTTGTGACCTACAGCAGTACACACAAATACTACAAGTGTTACTATGCTCAACAATACATCAATACAAGATAACAGTTTCCACTATATGTACTGCGTGCACTTTAAATACTACAGAAAGGTACTACATACACAGACATAATAACTGCTCTACATACCTTATTAGTAACCCGAGGTGTCATTAACTGTTGATTCAATCCTTTTCAGTTTGTGTTTCAATGTTCTTTGTAACATTCCGCTGGTATATACGGATGGTTTGAATGTGTGATAACACATCCTTTTCTAGCTACATATGGGTAACATGTGGTATCCTGTCCACCAATTGCTGTTCCAAAGTAGTTAATTAGATGCACATCAGCTGTGCAGCTACTCCATTAGCCGATACCATAGCAACAGTGGTGTATAACTGAGTACTCCTTTTGGGCGTTGCCCGTTTGCCTTACTTTCGAGGAAGGCAGCATGGATGTGTTATTTGTGATATATTTCAACAGCTATATGGAGGCACACAGAGATATATCAGCTTCATGACTCCCGTGGACTGTGTGTAATGGCTAGACGATTTTGTTCTACATGTGAGTACAGCTGTTATATTTCAAAACATTGCTACTTATGCAGGGTTTGTTTGTACCTGATACTTCTGTAGATGTTTAAGTCTGGCAAGGATGTTTGGGCAGCTCAAGGCTGTATGGCTATGCATGAACTGTTATGTGGTTTACAGTGTGCTCACCAGACATCCTTGATTTGGTGTACAAGTGTAGCATACTGTGCTGTTACTCAGTAATTGCTAACACATCCCGGTGTACACACAACCCTCTGAAAAGGGATTAGTGCAAACAAACCCTGTAACATCAGGAGCTGTTCCATTGTATAACAGCAGCTATTTCACATAGGGCCATGTTAGTGTGTCTCTGACAAGGTATGTTAAGGCTTCTGCAGATGTCATACAGTGAGTGAATGATTTGTGATGTTATTACAGTTTGTATTGTAATGTGTTTGGGTGTGGGGATGATGTTGGTGGGTGTGCATAGCAGATGCAGGTGTGTAGGAACTGCTTTTATACATAATCGATATGTGCATGAGGGTTCCTTCCCTATTTGAACACCTATCGTTTTGTGGACTAATACAATGGTAATTGCAGGCTGATTCATTAAGGCACTGTTATGTGGTTCCTGTATAGCATGCAGGTGATGTT